>NW_019394857.1:0-34111 GCF_000612105.2 Orussus abietinus | reverse complement strand
TAATAAATTTTTTTATGAAAAATGAAATTTCGCGAGTTTCAGGACCATCATTAGGGTCTCCGTATTCATGTACTAAAATTTGAAACGATTCGGTTCACCCAGTTCGGAGATAACTTTTTTTAACGATTTGACCCCTCAGAGACGCCTTTCACATCCCCTTAAGCATCGGGGTTGGAAATCGTATAAAAGGTAGTGTTTAAGCAGCGAGCGTCACTTGTTTTTCGACTTCCACTTCGACTCCGATTTTGTCTCTAGATTCGATTTCCATAACTTCGATTTCGACTTTTTCGTCTACTACAGTTTCGTTTTTTGACTTACAACGTCTTAGACTCTCTTGCATCGTTTAAAACGAATAGACTTTCTCGCTCGCACGCACGCACGCACGCACGCACACACACACATATGTAAATTCCCTTTCATTTAATAAATCTAGTAAAAACGAAATCCCATTTCTTTCGTTCTTTCTTCCTTTGTGTCAATAACGATAAGTTCGCGTAGGACTAGCTGAGGGGCCCAGAAATTTCCTATTTTTTTATTTTCTATTCTTCTTTCGAATATACAAAAGACGCGGGGGCTAGGTCTCGCCCTCCTTCTGTATTCCAATATCTGCCACTTTTCTTTCAATGCCTTAATCGTAAGGAAGGTGCGGGGCTAGGTCTCGCCCCCCCCCCTTCCGTATACGGATTCCTTTCTTTTATCCAATTCCTAGATGTAACACTACAGTGCGCAATTTTTGTACCAAATATGGTCGGAATAGTGATTTAACTTCATCAACTGTGAAGAGATTAATTAAATTATTTAGGGAGACTGGATTAATTAGTGATCTTAAACCCTCTGGTCGTCCTTCAACACAAAACATCGAAGCAGTTCGTTAGAGTGTTGCTGAGAGTCCAGGGACATCGATTCGGCACCGTGGTCGAGAATTGGACATTTCGAAAAGCTGTCTACAGCGTATTCTCACGAAAGATTTGCATCTTCATGCTTACAAAGTTCAATTGAGTCAAGAACTGAAGCCTTCTGATCACGCACAGCGCACAGAGTTCGTTCAATGGATTAGGGAACAACAAGTGGATGCTGATGTTTGACGAACAAAATCATCTCTAGCAATGAGGCTCATTTTCATCTTGATGGCTTGGTTAATTGACAAAATTGTCGCATTTGGGGTTCAGAAAATCCACGAATGATTGTTGAGAAACAAATGCATCCATAACGTGTCACTGTTTGTTGCGGATTTTGGGCTGGAGGCATCATCAGACCATTCTTCTTCGAAAATGCGGCTGGTCAGGCAATAACAGTTAATGGTGCTCGCTATCGCGACATGATAATCCAGTTTATTGTGCCTTAATTGTAAGATATGGATGTGGACGACATGTGGTTGCAACAGGACCGTGCCACATGCTATACAGCCCGAAAAACAATTCAATTACTGCATGAGCCATTTCCTGGTTGTGTAATTTCCAGTTTTCGTGATCAGAACTGGCCGCCCAGATCATGCGATTTAACGCCGTTGGACTTTCTTCTTTGGGGTTTTTTGAAGTCTAAGGTCTATAGCAACAAGCCCACGACCACCCATCTCTTGAAGGAGGAAATTGAGCACTGTATCAACGAAATTCAGCCACATTTACGCAACAGAGTCATGGAAAATTTCAACAATAGCGTGCGTATGTGCCAGCAAAGCCGTGCAGGCCATTTACCCGATATGCTTTTGCATACATAACCCTATGCTGTATATTTATGAATTAAAAAAAAAAATTTCTATTTTTAATAATAAACCTGTGTTTTCTATCAAAATTACTTCCTGCGTGAATTTTGGGACACCCTTTACAATGAACTTGATTATATCTAATAAAGAATTTAGAACTTCACACTGTTTACTGTATAACAGGTGGGTGCTTCTTATTTCATGCATGGGAGGCAATTGTTGTGGGAATGATCGGGGCCTTCATCGCTTGTTCTGTCATGCCTGTAATGGATCGACTCGGCATTGACGATCCCGTCGGAGCGTCTGCTGTCCATGGTAAGTTGATTATTCAGATACTCCGTTTCTTAAGTTTTTCCCCTTTCTCCTTGCGCCGAGCATGAATTAATCAATCAATTGTCCCGTCGTTCCGTCCACCAATCGAAGGCGCAAGTGGCGTTTGGGGGATGCTCGCTGTAGGACTCTTTGCTGATAATCCGCATCCACTACACACCACCAACGGACGAAGAGGATTATTTAAAGGTTTATTTCCATCATAATTTGTGTGAACATTTAAGATAAAGTGAAATCCACCGAGAAATTTAATCAACAGCAGTAAGAAAGATTCTTCTAAATATCTACGTCACCGACGTTCGTATTTATATTAACAGCCATGTCGAATTATATGAGTATTGTATTAAATAGCATACTGCATAAGCCGTTTCCGTACAATGATTATAAAGAAATCAAGGTAAAACTTCAGAAATTTCCCGAATTCATAGTTTTTGCATAGCTGCGTATGGAAATATTTCACGCCATTCGTTCGAAAGTGCGGTACAGCCCACTGGTGTTCTCTACGCCCATGTAAAAGTTGGAACTGTTTTCAAAGGGGGCAAAAACTTCCTGATCGGTAAAACAGTGAGTGTGCGGGTTCCGTGACCGCGACCTCCATCATCCGCGAATGACAACTTTATTTGGTATTTCAGAGATGAGTGGGGAGATGTTTCATGCCATTGTTTGAAAGTGAAACACGGCCCACTAGCACCCTCTACGCTTCTGTAACAATTGGAACTGTAGGAACTACAACTGTAGGCGGACACAATCGACATCTGGGAAACAGACGCGACAGTTCTTTCCTAAACAAGCTCTTCTGTAAACTTTTTGCTTTCTCAAACTTTCTGTCCTAGAATATTTCTTACATGACACTCATCAGAACTGCATATTTCGTCGTATGTTTTCTGTCAAACCCTTCAATTTTTTAAAGGACTGCTCTTGACCAGGACGCGACGAACCGAACAACGAACAGTTCGACTTCGACTCGCCCACGACGCACAACCGGCAGACGTTTGATCGTATCCGAGTAATAAAGAACAATCTTTAAACACCGAATTCCGAGTTATCACACTCCTCTCTCGATTTCTATAAACGGGCACACGTGCGCCCAAAGAACTGTTTTAAAGGGGCGAAATATTTGTAACCGGCAAAATCATGGACGTAAGAATGCATTGACAGAGCCCAAGCCAGAGGGGCGAGTGCCGGAGTAAGTAAGGGGGGAACACGTAGCAACAATGGGAAGGTAGCCATATTGTTGTGCCTATATCTTAGGTGGAACTTTGGGTTCCGTCCATACATTCTTACGTTCATGGGAAAAACAGTACGCTATAAATGAAGTGGTATCTCGAGGTCACAACATGAACAGCTTTCAAAGGGACGAGAACATTCACCGTCGTTAAAAGAGTATGGTTCGAATGCAGTGCCATCTAATGATTAAAAGGCAAACTGGTTTCAAATGGGCAAGAACTTACATTATCGGTGAAGACATCCGAACATAAAGCATTGAAAATTGTGATTTTTATACATTAAACGATTATAGAAGAAGATATTTTAAAACAAACTCTCATTATTAGAAAATGGAAGCATCGACAGGTAGTGGTCTGTCAATCTCTTTTTCATTACCCGATATTTACTTCTAAAAATCTTTTCTGTCATTTCCTTTTAATAAGACGCTTGCAATGAAATGACAATAAAGATCATGAAATAATAATAACAAAATGCTAAGTATATCGTAACAAAAATGAAATAAGCTTACAATAATAAAGCAATATATCGTAATCCCACCAAAAACATCTTTGGTGTAAAAAAAAGACAAGTTCATTGCTTGATGTCATTTCACCTTCTGGAATCACTACGAACATTCCTACAAAGAATCAGTAGCCACTATCTTATTATTAATTAAAAAAAAAAAAGTAGAACAAACCTTCTGAAGTAGCAGTAGTAATCACTTAATTTTTACAAAAAAAGACCAAAAAATTATTTTTCATGTTCAACCTACTAAAGTTATCAAATCAACCGTTGCGGACAAGTTTAGACAATTTGACCGGTGTACCGATGGCCTTTTAAAGTAGTGAAATCAGTTACCGAAAAACAAGTACAAATACAGCTCGATTAATAACCGTTCCTATAACTTTGAATTGTTAATATATTATATGAAAGTATCAGTAAATACACTTTCAAAAATATTTAACGATGTATGCTAGTATAATACTTTCATGGTCTATCATTTTCCTCACTTTATGGCCTCCACTCGATTCTACAAGTGACTAATCTTTATTCTGAACAATTTAAAGGGTTGCTAACCGCAGTACCGAACTTGTCGGGCCCCTTGCATAAGTTACTGAAACAACGATGAAAATTGATATTTCGTACGCTGTAAATCTGAATTCACATCATTGTACTTTTATTATGGCGCATTAATGATAGTTTATATAACTGCACTTTCCACGTATATTTACTGAAAATTCATGAATAGATCATTTTACAATATTTTGATATTTCTCCATGGCAGAAATCCTACATATCACGAAGTTCCAAACAGAATGCCGAGGACGCGTGAAGCAGATTAACTACATATTACTTCGAAGCTGCCATATAAACAGTATATTTAAGTGAAACATTCGTATGCGGGGGCCCCAACAAGTTCGGTACTGCGGTTAGCAACCCTTTAACCGTTTGACTGCTACGCGGCGCAAAAACGCTGCGTTTATTTGTCTCGAAAACCGCGACGCAGCGCTTTTGCGCTGCGAGTTTCAGTGTTTCTTGGTTGCTCCACAGTTTTCGTGCGTTCTTGCAAAAATTGCTTAGCAGTCAAACGGTTAAATTGTTCAGAATAAAGATTAGTCACTTATAGAATCGAGTGGAGGCCATAAAGTGAGGAAAATGATAGACCATGAAAGTATTATACTAGCATACATCGTTAGATATTTTTTAAAGTTTATTTACTGATATTTTCATATAATATATTAACAATTCAAAGTTATAGGAACGGTTATTAATCGAGCTGTATTTGTACTTGTCTTTCGGTAACTGATTTCACTACTTTAAAAGGCCATCAGTACACCGGTCAAAATGTCTACACTTGTCCGCAACGGTTGATTTCATAACTTTAGTAGTGTTGCCGACGCGATGGACATGATCCGATAATTGCTGGGTCGCTTGAGGGGCCACCAGCCATGGGAATTACGCAAGAGCCCGCACCTCAGGTAGAGCATTCGCTTGTCTGAGGGGTTGGCCGGGATTTCCAGTTGGAAGTGATCGTTCGGGCAGCGCGGAACGATATAATATGGAGAAAGTGTGAAGTGCGTGCTGTCGACGAGGAGGGAAGACGGCGGAAGATGTGCGAAGTACAAGTGCAGTGCACGTAGCTTCAGAGCAAGGAAACGAAGATCGTAGAGGCGGCCGTCCTAGGAAGGCCGGTGAGGATACACCGCGAGAAGTGGTGGGGGCTCAGGTAACCGTCCGGGGCGGGCCTGGGGGGACCGTCGTTTGGGCACCGAGGGTTCGGGAAGAAGACGACTTCGGCGGGCCGCAGCGGTTGGTGGGACCGGGCCGTGGCTCTCCCGGGTTTCTTCCCCGGTCGGCTTCCAGGGCCCGCTTTGGGGGGGGGCGGCCTGTCATGGGGCCTTGGTGCCTCGAGATCGGCGCTGCCGGTGGCCCGGGTGTGTGGCGCGCCCCACTTGGGGCTGTGCTCCGTGGGGTCGCGTGTCCGTGTCCGGGTCCGGCGGCTGGGCCGTGACGGGTCGGTTTGGAAGTCCCCTTGGCTGGGCGGGGTCGACGCGGGGTGGACCGATCGGGGTGCGCGGTTCGCGGTTGGAGGTGTCTCGTAAGTGAGACGGGAATAACGCTGTGGCGCCGGTAATGCCCGACGGCGCGTCCGTCCCGGGCTGACGGCCTGGGCGGGCCTGGGCGACCACGACAAGACCGTGGTTATCCCGTAAAGACCTGCAAGAGGATCGAGACCGGGTAGCCGACCAATCACCGACGAGGGTGAAAAACAAGAAATAAAGGACGCCGTGCTGCTGAGGGGGCGCCTAAGCGCCGTAACCTAGCGGCAACTAAGCCTGGCGTCAATAAATGGTCCTTCGAGCCGGATGCCTGGTCGAGGTATGCATGGTGGGGGTAATCACCCGTACACGGGTAACGATGCCCGACTGGCAGGGCATTCTTTGTGCGATATCTGTGGTGAACACAACGAGCAGCAAGAATGTCTTCGCGAAGTGCTTCCAAGGGAGGAAAAGGGCGCGGGCGTGGCCGCGGTCGACGAGCTAACCCGAAGCCGGGTGAGCATAGGCCCCTCGATGCGGTTCCTGAAACCGCTGGTGAATCTACTGGTGAAGGTGCAGGCGGAGAACAACCCCTGGCGCAGCAGGAGGGCGGCCCGAGCCGTTCTTGGACTGGGGGTCCGCCATCGACACACTCAAAGGTCACCAGCGCGAGCACAGCATCGAGGAAGAGACGTCTCGAGCTTCAAGCTGCCGAGGAACGGGCCAAAATAAGGAAGGCTGCCATTCAAGAACGAGAGAGGATTGATCTGGAGCTTGTGGACCAAAGGTTACAAGCGGACCTGCTGGATGCGGAAGATGAGAATCGGGCCCAGGGCAGCCGGGAGGCGTCAATTGGCGACACGGCTGGAGGTGCAATTGAACGGAACATCCACCAATGGATGGAAGACTCTGAGCGGATTGCGTCGCCTCCGATGAATGAAGCCATGAAGACTGTTGAGCCTGAACAGCCGGCGCGTTCCTTGGGCGAGTCTAGTCGTGATGGAATTCGCCAGTTAACCGCGGCTATAACGCGGACATTGGACGCAGTGCAAGAAAACAATGCATCTGAGCGCACAACAGGACACCTGGTTAACCGATTGTCATCGATGAAGGATCGCCCAGTCTTTGGCGGTGACGTGCTCGAGTGGCCCGCGTTTAGGCGTGCGTTTCACTTATCCACCGCAAAGGGTGCATATTCCGAAGAGGAGAACCTAGCGCGATTGTACGGATGCTTGCGAGGCAAGGCAAGGGAGGCCGTGTCGTCCCTGATGATCACGAAGAAGACGACTGCTGAAATAATAGGCGCCCTGCAATTGCGCTTCGGCAATCCTGATATGGTTGCACAGAAGGTGCTGCAAGAAATAAAACGCTTGCCTAAAATAGAAGCAGGTCTGGGCAATCTGGTCGTCGTCGCCACACAAGTAAGGAATTGTGTGGCAGCCATGGAGGCAGCCAACCACTTGGGCTACTTACATAGTCCGGAGTTGGGGGCGCAAATCATTGACAGAATGCCTCCCGCACTGATTCACCAGTATACGCGCTTCGCACAAGGGAGTCAGGAGCCAGAGGAACCTCGACTGGTGAGATTGGCGAATTTTCTGTTCTGCGAGGCTGAGCTTGTGACGAAGGCAGGTATCTGTCGGGTAACCGAGGAGCGCCCGAGCCAAGCTGGACGGCGCGTGGAAGGGCAAAGAGGCCTCCGCCGGGCGAACGCCCGTCTACAAAGAGATACTGTCCTAATCACTCACAAATCTGCAACCGACGATCGACCTACACGAAAAGGGAAGAGCGATGGAACACGTCGGAGTGAGAGGTGCGGTTATTGCAAAGCTGCATGGCATACCACATTCCAGTGCCCGCAGTTTAAGAAGATCAGTGTCCAAGAGCGCTGGAAGTGGGCTAGACGGACAGGTGTCTGCTTTCTATGCCTTGTTGAAAAGCATCAGCGGTCCCGGTGCGAGGCAGCGCGCTGTGACCGCGCAGGGTGTGATCAAGCACACCATACCTTATTACACGGTGCTTCTGGAAGGGCCAAGAAGACGACCGAGATCGGGCCGTCGCGGTCAGAAACTCAGGATACTGACAGAGAGGTCACGGCCAATACTTGGTCCCAAGGGAGCCGACGTATTTTATTAAAGGTCCTTCCAGTATGCCTGACTGGCCCACGAGGCGACGTTAACACGTACGCCCTATTGGACGAAGGATCCACCGTGACGTTGGTGGACGCAGGTGTAGCAAAGGCTATCGGAGCGCACGGAGCGCAGATCAGACTTTCCCTACAAGGAGTGCGAGGTATGGAAATATCTGAACCCAACAGTAAAACGGTGACCTTTGCGATAAGCGGGACGCCCCACGGACCAAGCTATACGGTGTCGGGCGCCCGTACGGTGCAACAATTGGCTCTTCCATGTCAGTCCCTTCGAGAGGAGGACCTGAAACGATTCGAACATCTCGGTGGTGTGACTGCTGAGTGCTACTCAAATGCGGACCCCAAGGTGTTGCTCGGGCAGGATAACTGGGATCTCATAATTTCCCGCGAAGTGCGCGAGGCAGGGCGGAATGCTCCTGTAGCCTCTCGTACTGGGCTGGGATGGGTTATCCATGGATACGCCCCATCTAGAAACAAGCGCGGGAATGGCGAACTTGCCCTCGCCTTGAACGATCCGGAGGCCTGTGGGGCAGGGTACGCTGACATGGGAGGCGATCACAGAAATGAAGACCTCCATGCCTTGATAAAGGCTAATTTTGCGTTCGAAGGAATGGGCATCACTGTGCAGAGCAGGAAACCTGCAGCGATCCAACGAGCAGAAAAGCTGTTGGATGCCACAACACGTCAAATCGAAGGACAGTGGGAGACGGGATTATTGTGGAGACACGATACAATAGAATTCCCGGATAGCCGAAACACGGCCCTGAATCGGCTCGAAGCGTTAGAACGCAAAATGGACCGCAATCCTGAGTTTCGCGCGGCATATCAAAAAGAAGTGAATAGCCTCCTTGAAAGTGGTTATGCGACCAGGGTTGGCGAAGCAGAGGATTGCTCAAAAAGAGTGTGGTATTTGCCACACTTCGGCGTGACAAACCCAAATAAGCCGGGGAAACTAAGGCTAGTATTTGATGCAGCCGCGAAGACGCGGGGTGTGTCTCTGAATGACAAATTGCTGAGTGGACCTGACCTGCTAAATTCGCTATTGGGAGTCCTCATGCGATTTAGACAGCGCCGTGTGGCATTCACCGGTGATATAAAGGAAATGTTCTTACGTATCAAGATTCGGCCAGAGGATCGATGTGCGCAACGATTTTTGTGGCGTGAGGAACGGGGACGACAACCGGACACGTATCATATGACATCAATGATATTTGGGGCCGCTTCGTCACCGTGTTCGGCCCTTTATGTCAAAAATATAAATGCGCGAGCGTTTGAAGAAAAATTTCCAACAGCCTGTAACGCCATCATTAAAAAACACTACATGGATGACTACCTGGATAGCGTGGACACCGAGGAGGAAGCTATACGCCTAATTCGTGAAGTGACCGAGATTCACCGACAGGGAGGATTTGAGATCCGCGGGTGGTCCAGCAATAGTGAACGAGTTCAGAGCAGCTTAACAGCGAACAAAGCGGCGACTGGAAACGTCAACCTGGCATTATGTGAGCACCCTGTGGAGAGAACCCTGGGGGTCATGTGGAACCCCTGCACTGACACGCTTTCCTTCGACCTCAGTATGAAGAAGATACCGACGGACATCATGGAAGGGAGGCGCAAGCCCACCAAACGAGAAATGCTGCGAGTAATAATGTCAGTGTTTGATCCCCAAGGTTTCCTAGCGCCCTTTACAATTCGTAGCAAACTATTGCTGCAGAACGTGTGGCGTAGCGGCATTGGATGGGACACACAACTAAAAGACGAAGAATATGAGCTATGGCAACGCTGGATGAAAGATTTAAAAAATATCACGGGCTGCACTGTGCCTCGCTGTTACGCTGTTCGTGCCCAACAACCAATAGACGCCGAGCTCCATGTTTTTTGTGACGCAAGCGAGAAAGCGTTCGCCGCGGTCGCATACTGGCGATTACGCTATGATGCTACCACCACCGACGTCGCATTTATAGCGGGAAAGAGCAGGGTAGCGCCCCTGAAACTAGTCTCTATCCCGCGGATGGAGCTGCAGGCGGCCGTGTTGGCCGTCCGATTAGCTCAAACCATCACTGAAGAGCATGAAATAAAAGCATCCAAGCGTAGATACTGGACGGATTCACGCACTGTCTTATTATGGATAAAATCTGATCCCCGAAAGTATAAAGCGTTTGTAGCGCATCGTCTAGGAGAGATCGACGACATGACAAAGGTCGACGAATGGAGATGGGTTCCTACGAAGCAGAACCCCGCAGACGATGCAACCAGAGGCAATGAGACAACACTGACAGCGAACTCAAGATGGTTGCAGGGCCCATCCTTTCTCACGCGGGATGAGTCGGAATGGCCGACATCGATACCATTGCGAGGTTTGGACCGCACCAGGGGCGAGCAACGACGACAATTTGTGGCCGTCAGTACTGAGAAGCTCCAGAGTTCTCTGCCAAGCGTGAACCGATTTTCTTCATGGTTGCGGCTTGTGCGAGCGACGGCGTGGGTACTCGTATTCATTGCTCGATGCAGGAAAACATCGAATTCAGGAATTAACAGCGAATACATTGAAAGAGCAGAACGACTCTGGATGAAGAAAGCCCAGGAGGATAGTTTTGGTCCAGAACTAGTGGCGTTGAAGCAAGGACAGGCAGTGGACAGAAGCAGCCGACTATTCCAGCTGTCCCCCACGGTAGATGCGAGTGGGCTGATGCGGTTGCAGGGACGCATCAGCGCCACGGTAGATATCCCGGAGGCGATGAAGTTTCCGGTCATTCTGGACGGTCGACATCCATACACGCGATTGCTCGCTATGCATTACCATCAGAGGGCTGGTCACGGAAGCCCCGAGACAGTGGTCAACGAACTGAGACAGCGGTATTGGGTGCTGAATCTCAGGCCAACGGTACGGCAGGTGGCCAGCCATTGCCAGTGGTGTCGGGTGCAGAGAGCGAAACCGCAGCAGCCCAGGATGGGAGATCTACCGCACGCACGCGTGGGTCACCACGCAAGGCCATTCACCCATTGTGGGGTAGACTATTTCGGCCCAATGGACGTGACGATCGGACGACGCCGAGAGAAGAGATGGGGCGTATTGTTCACTTGCCTCACAACAAGAGCCATACACTTAGAGCTGGCGGCGTCTCTCAGTACCGACTCAGCTATTATGGCGTTAAGGCGAATGGCTGCAAGGCGGGGGTGGCCGTCTGAAATGTACTCAGACAACGGCACCAATCTCCGAGGTGCCGACACTGAACTTCGGCGAGCCATCGCAGAAATTGACCAAGAGGCTTACAAAACAGAAATAACGAATCGGGAAATCAGATGGCATTTCATCCCGCCATATGCGCCTCACATGGGAGGGAGCTGGGAAAGGCTCGTACGCAGCGTCAAGGTGGCACTTCGGGTGACGCTTAAGGAACGAGCTCCAAAAGAGGAGACTCTATCTACCCTCTTGGCGGAGGCGGAACATACAGTCAATAGCCGACCTCTGACACATGTGTCGGTGGACCACCGAGATCAAGAGAGCTTGACACCCAATCATTTTTTGATCGGGACATCTTCGGGTGCACCGGTCCCGGGACAGTTCAATGACGGCGATTTATGCTTGAGAAAGCAGTGGCGAACAGCTCAAAGACTAGCCGATATGTTCTGGAATAGATGGGTAAGAGAATACCTACCAACCTTGCTTCCCCGAAAACGCTGGCAGGAGGAAGTGCGGCCATTGGCAATAAACGACTTGGTCATAATTGCCGACCATACTCTGCCAAGAAATGTTTGGCCGAAAGGGATTGTGACTGGGACGCTGCCTGGTCGCGATGGGCGTGTCCGGGTCGTCGACGTGAGGACTGGGGGACACATCCTGACCAGGCCGGCGAACAGGGTTATCGTGATCCCGAAGGCAAAATAGGGTACGAGGCAGCGCTGCCTCCGTACCGGGGGATAGTGTGTTGCCGACGCGATGGACATGATCCGATAATTGCTGGGTCGCTTGAGGGGCCCCCAGCCATGGGAATTACGCAAGAGCCCGCACCTCAGGTAGAGCATTCGCTTGTCTGAGGGGTTGGCCGGGATTTCCAGTTGGAAGTGATCGTTCGGGCAGCGCGGAACGATATAATATGGAGAAAGTGTGAAGTGCGTGCTGTCGACGAGGAGGGAAGACGGCGGAAGATGTGCGAAGTACAAGTGCAGTG
Source organism: Orussus abietinus (assembly GCF_000612105.2). Classification (NCBI taxonomy): domain Eukaryota; kingdom Metazoa; phylum Arthropoda; class Insecta; order Hymenoptera; family Orussidae; genus Orussus; species Orussus abietinus. The sequence continues at coordinate 22,012 of NW_019394857.1, read as the reverse complement.
CACGTAGCTTCAGAGCAAGGAAACGAAGATCGTAGAGGCGGCCGTCCTAGGAAGGCCGNATAATAAACATTATTTCTTTCGTTCCACTACATATCATAGAATTATTTCTCGTAGTCCAGTACTTATCATTGGATAATAACATTCCTCATCGTATACCATAATTTACTACTTTTTATTCAATGATAAGTACTGAAGTATAAAAAATAATTCTATGATATGTACTGGAACGACAGAAATAATTTGTACTCTACAATAATTATTACCCTGCGAGAAACAAATGTCATTACGAAAAGTTTCTCACATCATTGTAAGGTAAGAAAACTATGTCATTATTAAGTTCATTATTAACTTTATTAGCCAATTTTCTTACACTACGATAATGTAAGAAACATATCGTAATGTCATTTATTTCTCGCATTGTAATAATGATTATACAGTAAACATTATTTCTTTCGTTCCACTACATATCATAGAATTATTTCTTGTAGTCCAGTACTTATCATTGGATAATAATATTCCTCATCGTATAGCATATGCGATTCGGCAGCCGATTCCTTCAAATTGAAGCAGAAAAGCAGAGCTTCCTGCATGTGCTCTTTTTCTGGCAAAAAAACTAGACATGATTATCAAAGGAAAAATATATGTTGATGTATGAAATTGCTGACAATGTGCACTGATTATTGTTGACAGATGTTAAACTCATACAAAATAAAAGTATGGTGTGTCCATAGTAACTGAATATGCTCACTAACGCAATCTATGAGCAGACAGCGGATTTAAGATTATACACCTGGTACACACTGTAACGCGATTTTTCCCATTCGAAAACCTCGCGTACCTTCGTCGGTCCGCGCTCTCGCCTCCCTCCCCATTCTCCGACAATCCAATGGACGCCACTTGATTTTTGGATCCCTGGAACCAACAAACCGGTCTAATCGGAATCGTTACTCATAATCGCAAAACTTATCACCTAAATTATATCCCGAAACCGAGAGAAGGGTGGCAAGAGAGGACTCGGACGGCATGTCCCGTATCGCTCAGGAGGCAAGTTATGGAGAGTTAAGGTCGGGGTCGTAGCTGACTTAAGGGAGTAGGTGACTAGCTATACTATAGCGTAAACAAAAAAAGTGGTATATTAAGATATTTACATCGTATCATAGACGGTCATATATCGCAGCAGGAACAGGAGTCCCTCGCTGATTGCTCCCGAGCCGCCATTAGAGGTGTAGACCTCCGAAATGTTAACAGCCTCGATCCTTCGACGCGAGATTGGGATCCCCGGGACTCTGATATCGCAAACGGAACGGAACGGTATCGTGTGGAACTTCATACTCACCCTGGAGTTCCCTGGAACGAACGGGAATGGAACCTCAATACCTTACTGGAGCAATCGATCGGCACCTCGCCCTCGGTCCTCTTTTTCACACAACCACTCATGACATGACACTCACTCGTATCAGACTCCCTTTTCGAATTCTTCCAAAATCCTACGCAACCCGAAATTCCGGACATATCCCCCTCCCCCTCGGATTACCCGGCGCGTCATGGGAGGGGAACGTACGGTATCTTGGAGGCCGCGGGGGTTGTCACCGGCTCTCCGGAGATTGGTAGGGGAATCCGCCGGCGGGGCTCCCCCTGGGACCGACCTTGGTGGCGGAGGACGACCTATTCAAAAAATGCCACGGCTTCTTCGGCAGTGGCTGTGGCCTGTCCACCGCGCAAGGTCTGCTAACCGTATATCTTGGCGCCTCCGGGCCTCACTAGGTCGATCCTCTCCGCATCGGTGAGCTGGGATCACCAGACCGGTGGCCCGTGCCAGCGAACCTCCTCGGTCGGAGCGCACCACCCGGTTGGACGACTCTGACTTGATCCATGTACCGCTTTCGGGTGGGCGACCTCCCGGTTACCTCGCAGAACTCCCTCCGTGGGACGAGGGGTCCCACTCCCCGGATGTTTTGGGGAGTCAGGGCCCCTGCCTCGACCTCCTCACGTCCCTCTCCTCGCTCGAATTCGCGGGCTCCGACGGGTCCGGGAGCGGAACGGCACATATCCTATTCTCCTCACACCATCCTTAGACTTTCCCGAAGATCCCAAGTCGTCTATTACGGTCGTGGTCTTAGAACGGACGAAAATCCGTCACAAGACATATTAATCATACTTAATTCAAGCCAACTTCGGAAGTATAGTTTTCAAGATATTATACCGCGGAGAGCAAATCCTAACGTCATAGCACATTATCCGGCAACAGGATGGTTCCGCTCTCGATATGAAAACGATGTCCCTGAACCAAAGAAATATTTTGTTAAACCAAGGAATAATTTCACTTGAATAAAATCGATTAAATTGGATGTAACGTTTCTTCGGATTTATGACCATTTATTTTTTAACAAAATAATATCACATTTACCATTTCACGCCCGTAACGACGCCAATTTACAGCGGAGAGCCTCAACCTCGTAGATAAAGGCGTTTATTAGAACCCAAACGGTCCCATCATCGAGCGTGATGAAATATACGCACATGCCTCCATCTCTAAGATTGAGGAATGTTATGCGGAGTTCGGCGAGTTCTTCGCCCGTGTGTCGCAGCCAGGCTACAGGGGCCCATATTGCCGGCATCAAGGGCCACCTTCCGACACCGTCCGTGAACTCCCAGACCTCAAAATCCTCCGCGGATTCCTGTGCCCCGGCAGGATACTCCTCCTCCTCGAAAGGTGGCAGATGCGGCGCTTCGTCGCCAATGTTACACTCCCGTTAGCGTGCACATTCCGGATCACGCGGTGCCATGATTAATTACCAAATGACCCTCTGGTCGCATTGAAATTCTGCATCTGTACGTTATCAAGCTCTAAGAAATTGGTAATGCAATCCCGCGCGTACACGAACAACATAAACATTTGAAGCGGTCTGAAAACCGATAGACCAGAGTCAGCAAATTTCTTGATCTCCCCCGTATTTGCGGAAGGAGGTGTATAATTTGGAATAAAATTATACAGGTTTGGGAAAAAATTAGCGAGTCACACTCGTGTCGTCTTCTGTGAATGTTTTGAAGAATCTATGGGGAACAATTTTGTATTTATCTTGTCTTTTTAAGAACCCAAAAGAAATCGACGGGTCTCATCGAGGTAAGCTAAGTACCGATGATTCAAAGGCAATCACCGCAATTGCGAACCAAAGGAACCGCTGTCCTAAGTTTCGATAGCTTGCGGTACAGCAAAGCCGATATTAACTACGCGCCGATAAGAATCGAAGTTTAGATACTTGTCAGAGGTGTGAAGTCACATAGCGTTCTACCGTCTTTGAATATACAGCGTCAGCTGATTAACCTACAGGAGCAGGCGCGCGGAGATGCAACCTCACGTGCCCACGAACCGTGAACCAAAGCGAGGAACGCGCGAAAATATTTTCATCAGAAATCATTCAGAGGAAACGTCTATGTTCGAAAACGATATAAAATTGTAACGATCGTGAAATACGATGCATTCGATTATTTTTAAATACGATGCTTTCAATTTTTTTGTTTAAATACATAACGATTCTTCGCTTGCGGATTTACTCTAAACAATATAGAAAACGCAAACGTTGATTGAACTCTGAAACATATAGTTTCGATCAATATTTTAAACCAAAGTAGCCGTCGTCTTGAGTTTCACTAGCATGCATTAAGACGAGTGCGATACCGCCTACGCAGTGACAAGAATCGACACTAAAGTCCTCGTCTGAGGTGTGGAGTTACATAGCACTCTGCCACCTTCGAATGTACACTAGTGAACATGAATACCTAACATGGTGCATCGGCGGCACCGTACTCCCCAAGGAAGCCATTCATGTCCACAACTGTACTACGTCAACTGATTTAACTGGGGAGACAGTCGTACGCTGAGATGCGACCTGGTGTTGTGAGAAACCGCGAACCGTCTTTTTTTTCAGTAGGAATCATTTCTGGGAAACGTCTATGATGGAAAACGAAATAAAACTGTAACGATCATTGCTAGATCGTGAGAAATGATGATTTCGTTTCTTAAATACGTAGCGAGAAGACCTCGCGGGCGAGCGCGCAGCCATTCCGGTAGAATTGCTGGCACTAAACTTCGCAAACTCATATGAAGCTTACTCTCACAATATAGAAAACGCTAACGTTGATGCGTCCTGAATCATCTTTCTACGGTTTTTATACGACTTATGCTCGAAGGGTTACTTCGCTCGTCGCTCATGTCTCGATAACATCGAGGTAATAAAGCGCGTCTGAGATTTTGTCTCTTTCTCTTACGAGTATTTTACCGACGAGAGTATAATCACCCATTCCTCAGTTGCGAGTATAATCACCCATTGTTCGGTTTATTCGTTCTGCCCTAAAAAGTAAAATTTAAAAAATGGAGGGCAGACACATGCTCATACCCTGTATTTCTGCTTTGTTGAATTTGGCTGCTCCTTTAAGCACCTACTTACAGCGCATATGCAACGAGCATTGACGCCGAAACCTGAGGTTCGTCGGTATTTCGGGGTTATAAAGAAAACTGCAATACGTGTCGCGTCGCTGGATTCGCCTGTTGCGAGCTCACGGTTAACGTTGGTTCTCGACGCAGGACGTTGGTGAAGGATGGTTCCACGGGTATCTCATCGTCGTCGCAGCCAGTTTTACCGCTCGGGTAGATGTAGCCGATTATCCGACGCAATCCCTGTGCCATGAGTAAGGGATGAATTCCGTCGCTGCATTGTCGTTTGCACGGCACACGATTACCGGCAGAGGTTACGGTGAACGCCTAATGATCCTTAATGGCATCCGTTTCGTTAATTTCTCGAAATACGCCAGCTACGCCGTGGTACAGACCAGGGTTCACGAAATCCCGCACCGTTACATCCGATGCGTCCGGAACGACGGAGTAGACGGGCACGCGCTCGATGTATTTATCGTTACGCGCTACGTGAAAAACAGTTTGAGGATACTGAATTTCCGTAAGCGTGACGGCCCACTCGCCGTGTAATCGCACCTCGCGCGGTAGATGCGTCGTGTAATGCGTGGTCTTATTATGCGTAAAGTATTTCATACTGCTGTTACTCGAGTCTACATACCATGTAGAAATTATCTCGAATATCTTACTTTTTTCTTTCTCTCAACATTGTTCCTCTCGTCCTTCTCGGCGGTCCGCTACGCGTCTGAGTTCTCTCTCGTAGATGAAACTGTCGATGGTTTCGTCCTCGTTCGGAGTCGTGCAACGTGCAGAACGGTGGTTGACGCTGCTCGTGAACGCGCGCGATTTTGAAGACTTCCTTCGACCATCGACCATTGTACCCTTTCGCGAAAACTATTTGACCGTTACTGATGCGCACGAGCTCGCCTGCGCTGTATTTAGACTTCCGCGAAGGTACGCTATCATTTCAGCATATTCTGCCACGCTTTGGCTGCGGTGTGCAGAGTCACTTGACTCGGCGCCATCTTGATCGTGCTGTGACGGGTGTCGTTATACGCGGAGACGATCTTCTCTAGAACATAGACGTATCGAACCGGTGTGCGTGAAGTAACGCCACAAGCGTTCCTTTAGCGTGCGATTGAAGCGCTCGGCTATGGCCGCTTTTACGTCCAGATCGTGAACCAGGCAAAATTGTATCTTTCATTGACGCAGGTGCTTTTGAAACGCCTCGGCGGCGTATTCCTTACCGCGATCGATCTGCAGACAGATGGGAAAACGGCCGCCGCTTCGCGAGAGGATGCGGCGGAAACTTCTGTCCACGATGACTCTGGTCTTGTCGGGTAACGTCTCCACCCAGGCGTACTTGCTGAGGACGTTGATGACCACGAGTAGGTACGCATGATCATTGTTGTAGGTTCGAAACGCGCGCAGATCAACGAGATCGGATTTCCAGACATCGTCGACGTCGCTCACGTTATAGGGACGTCTGGGAAATCGATAGATCACGGGTCAGTGAAAGGTATAGGCGTCCTGACGCTCCAACCAACATCTCGTTTTTTCGAACGGTAGACCCCACTTCTTCTTCGCGACGCGTACTAGTCTCTCGGTACCAGAATATGAGCTCTCGACGCGTGGGTCGTAGTACAATTTCTCTAAAAATGTCAACGCTTATATACGCTCGCAGGTTCTATCGCTGGTAGAGGGTGCGTCGATGGCTAATCTAACTCTGAGGTGACTTTTCTCGTTCGTCTGCTTTTTCTTCTTCTTCTTCTTCTTCGGCGATGCAACATCGGTGTCACGATATTCGCCCTCGTTACCGGTATCGAACACCGACGACGACGATAACGTAGCGGTAGAGAAAGAGGAAGGCGTGAAGTCGGATAGGGATACACGGGATCAGTAGCAGCAGCAGCAGCAGCAGCAGCTCCAGCTGATCGTCTCGCGTCCGTCGTCGCGCTCCTCTGACGACTCTTCGCGACAACCGACAACGTTCTCGTCTCGTTTCGACGCGTCTCCTCGGGTGAGATCAGAGAACTGTGTCGGAGATAGTCCGAATTACTCAAATAAGTTTTAGGCGCAGCGATGCTGCGGAGAAATCGGGCGAATTGTTGTCGACCAAACACCCGCGCTCTCTTCCATGAGCGCATGGCCTTGTTAACAAGATCGACGATATTCGACCGAGCGAATTGTACACCGCCGATCGTTACGCAACCTTGGGCATCCCAAAAGCATCGACCACCGCCCGTTCGCCGTACATATCTCAGCAAATTACGCGCTTTGTCACAAAATTTCTCCGGTACCGACTCGAGGATGATAGAATCGGAGAGTCCGCCTGTTTCTTCTTCTTCTTTTTCTCCTCTTCGTCGGCTCTTCGTCTCCTCCTCATCCTTCTTCTTGTCAGAAAATTTTTGCTGATGACGCTCTTTATCGGCGAAATGCAAGTATCGCCGTAACACCTGTTCGTATTAACGCCATATTTCTCGATAGCTCATACAACGAGGCGTGTGCAGGATTTCGTACATTTGGCCGTCGAGCCGACTGGTGACATCCCCCGGTGTTTACACCGTCTTGCACCGTTTGCTTCGTCTCCGAAATGATCGCGACGAGTGGTTGATGCTGTTGTTGTTGTTGTTGTTGCGCGCGTCCCACGCTCTCCAGAGGCACGAGAACCATCTTCTTAGCGTGCTCCATGGCGAGTTTTCTCTCTCTGTAACAGCCGATCAAATTAGAGAGGATCGTGCCGAGAATGGGTGCTAGCAGAAGCGGTAGAAAACCCCCGCGTTGAACGATGATGCGTTTCTTCGTCAATAAGCCAACGGATTTTTTTAGCGAGACGCCGCAACAGCGAGGAGTGACGTTTGAGACGATGCTTCTTGCGCGGTTTCAACGGTACGTTGCCGCGCAAGGTGTTGAGCGCGCACTCGCAGATACACTTTAGGAGTCACGGATCGGCCGAGCGTAGCAACACTTTGCGCTGTATTGTGTTCAAGTGACAGAGAGCGTGTAAAATGGCTGCCTGCGTCCTACCGATATGTATGTACAGTAGGCACCCCCACATCGGAAATATGGAATGAAACCTATTGGAGAATTTAGTGCTTTTTTAGTGCTATTTTAGTGCTACAACCTCGATTTTAGTGCTCCACCCCTTGTACCGAAAATCGGTGGGGGTGCTGAGTGAACGTTAACTCAGCAACCCCACAGTGCAATATACGTTAAAGGAAAGATTCACGGATAAAACGAATATGCTGTATTTTGGTGCTTTTTTAGTGCTCTAGAAATATCCAAGAGTCGAATCCGAAACACCACCCCTTTCTCCCCAAAACTACCCCAACCGTATGGGCCTCAAGAGAGAAGGAACCGAAAACCTAATATTTCTCCTGTGCTGCTTAATTTAACGCTGCTTATTACTTTACAAGTACGTTACATAAATATCTGCTGTTCTGGGGTTATTTTTAGCTTTACATGGTAAGTAAATTCGATACCAAAGTTCTGGGCAATGATTTACTTACGTCCTATTCGGAACGTTTGATTACAATGATTAATCTCTTACACTTATGCCATATATACTAGAATATATAAGTCGTTAAATTTTTACTCTTCTGCATCAGATATTTGTCGCGGCATAAATTACAAGGTGAGGTTAGACGTAACGGTTTAGGTTAGGTTAGGTTTATATTATATGACTCTTCTTTTAAGATGCAATACTCGTACGACGATTGCATCTTAAAAGAAGGGTCATATAATATAAACCTAACCTAACCTAAACCGTTACGTCTAACCTCACCTTGTTATTTATGCCGCGACAAATATCTGATGCAGAAGAGTAAAAATTTAACGACTTATATATTCTAGTATATATGGCATAAGTGTAAGAGATTAATCATTGTAATCAAACGTTCCGAATAGGACGTAAGTAAATCATTGCCCAGAACTTTGGTATCGAATTTACTTACCACGTAAAGCTAAAAATAACCCTAGAACAGCAGATATTTATGTAACGTACTTGTAAAGTAATAAGCAGCGTTAAATTAAGCAGCACACGAGAAATATTAGGTTTTCGGTTCCTTCTCTCTTGAGGCCCATACGGTTGGGGTAGTTTTGGGGAGAAAGGGGTGATCTTTCGAATCTGGCTCGTGGGTATCCCCAGAGCACATAAATAGCACCAAAATAATACGAAAAGAGAACGTGCAAAATTTTGATATTTCTACGTCTTCTGTTTTGGAGCCTATACGATCCGGGGTAGTTCTGGGATGAAAGGGGTGGTGTTTCGGATTCAGTTCTTGGATATATCTGGAGCAGTAAAATAGCACTAAAATAATTCGAGAAGAGAACATGCGAAATGTTATTATTTCTACCTCTTCTCTCTTGGCGCTTATACGATCGGGGGTAGTTTTGGGATGAAAGGGGTGGTGTTTCGGATTCGGCTTTTGGATATTTCTAGAGCACTAAAAAAGCACCAAAATACTGCATACTCGTTTTATCCGTGAATCTTTCCCTTAACGTATATTGCACTGTGGGGTTGCTGAGTTAACGTTCACTCAGCACCCCCACCGATTTTCGGTATAAGGGGTGGAGCACTAAAATCGAGTTTGTAGCAATAAAATAGCACTAAATTCTCTAATAGGTTTCATTCCATATTTCCGATGTGGGGGTGCCTACTGTACATACATCCTACCGATCGGCCAACGTGTTTTCCGTGCCATCACAATGACGTGGCTGATGCGTCGTATCGGTGATTTCTCGTTTTTATTTCAGGGGCGCGCGCCGGACGTACGCGTACTGTTACTTCCCCTCGCCGGAAATGAGACACGTGAAATCGACAATTATCAGGCGTCGATTGTTTCAGATTGAGCAACAGATAACCGTGAGGTCGCGACCTGGCGTTGTGATAAACGTCCGGCAGGAATCGCGGACTCTCCGGACACACTTGACGCGCCAGATGGCGTATCTGCGCACGATCTCACGGATTCTTGAACACGACGATGTAATTGGCGTTCAGCGAGATGTCGCGTTGCCCGTGACCCTGATGAAACAGATTTTACGTGATGAAGATCACGCTCAGACTGTTGTGACAGCTACTCCTCGTGAAGAGATCCATCACCGTCTTGCTCGATGCCTAGCGCATCAGATCGTCGATGATCACGAGGTTCGAGCGAGAATCGTCCGCGTAGTCGCTCGAGCGAGGTAGAGCCTCGCGAAATTCCACCCCGTCGCCGTACTCACAATAACCATCCTGATACTCGGAATAGTAGAAAGGAACGCGTTCAGGCGGGACGTCCATCGTGTGGTTCACGTGACGATAGAACCTCTTCGCGAAATGCGTTTTACCGCAACCCGTAGGACCACTTATCATAGCCGTCCACGGATGTTTCCAGTGCGTATCCATGACGACGACTACGGAGACAGCACAATCGAGAGAGCATTTTTAATCGCGATGGGATGAGAGACAGAGGTTACGAGACGAGTTTACACACGTGAGTCTCGTGCCGCGGCGGGGCCCCTGCGCGCAGCCACGGGATACGTTTATACCGCTGCGGATAAGCGCCTGCACGAACGCGCTCATGGCGTGCGTGCTCGACGAGCGCTAAGATGCGCGCGCACGCGCGTGCGGATATCCACCGCGGGTCGCGCACGCTTGACAAACGCCGAAAAGGTGCACTCGAATAAGCTTATTCGACGAGTTCCGTCGGGTTGAATCGCGCGTTCTTGTACCGAGATTTGTCGAGAAGGAATTCTCACGCGCCCTTTTGTACCGTACCCCTCATGTATCGAAAGTATTGTCCAAATTCCGCTGGAAGTTGTCAGGGAAATATTAGCGTGACTACGTGCGCGTCGGCCAGGGTTCGCGAGGAACGTAAGAGCCGTACCGTGGACCGGCGCAACCGTTCCGTACCGCTGCGCAGTTGCCGGGCACCGGACCCTTACCGAGGTTCCGAGGGGCAGAATAGGTTTTCTGGGCCGGGCTTTGTACCCTTTTTGGGCCCCTGCCGAGGGGTTACAAATACCGGCGCGACCTTTATAATTTTTTATTTTTCCTTTTCCACGCCTGTCCCGATCAGCAGGCGCCCTCAGTCCCGTAAATATTGTTTCGTTGAGGTCGAAATAGGGCCCTAAATAAAAATCCTGGGGAGGGATTTTGTCGCATATCATTTTGTGATTATTTAACAGCCCGTTTTGTTCCCGAATTCCGCGGCCGACTCCTCCTTGCTCATTTTAAGTTCGTAGCGACCCCCCCCCCCCCCGTCTCTATCGTGCCATGAAGGGCGTAAGCTCCTCGCGGGGTTGAATGGCCGGCCGGATACGCCCGAGTAGGTCCCGTCGACCGGATCGAATCGGCTTGTTCGTGCTACCAGGTTCCGGGATCCCGAGGTGCGCGCGTGCACCTGGCACCCTAAATAAATCGGGCTCCCGGAAGAGCTGATGATCGGGCTTGACACCCTTTTCCTAATTACTACCGGGCGTATGACGGTTTGCCGATTGGGGACACGAATTCCCGTTGCAAATTTTTGGCGCCCAACGTGGGGCCTCCTTTTTAAGAAAAATGATTATTAAAGGCACCCCTTTTTGAGTAAAATGATGCGAGGATTAATGGATTTTAATTAATTTTGATTTATGTCAAGATTGAATTATCTTGAAGGAAATTTCTTGAACGAAAATTCGAGGAAATTTAATTTGAATTAAAATAAAGATCAATTTATTCATTAACGTTCACTCCTATTGAGAAACAACTACAATTTTAAAAGTGGTTCTCGCTTTATGGAAATAGTTTGTGAAATTTGGGCTTAAGCCATTGTTGGAGCGAGTAAGTCATACTCGGAATTCGATGCGTTTTTGTCCCTTATTAATGGCATGATTGTAGGGTTCAATCATATGAAAATTTTGAAAATCTGTAATTTTCATTGGTCTAGGAATCGCGACTTGATACTGTTTCTTAGGTCCTTGAGCGACTTTACATTTTTTTTTTCGTGTACAACTTGTGTATTACTTCGAGAGTCGAGCCGTTGCCAGCCGCGGAGGTCGCGCAGGGGTCAGCGCCGGCCGTTAAGCGTCCGACGCGTCGTGTTTACCTCGTTCGAGTTGTCGAAGAAATCGAGAGGAAGGGCCGAGTTGGTAATTAGGAAAGTCATGTCACCGACTATTACCCTGTCGGAGGATCTACGGGTTACAGTCATTTTGATTTATCGACCGTGGTTTTCAGGATTGATCACTCGGAACGCGGATCTCTTTACCGTGCGTGATTATTACCTCTTCCGTAGTGTGACACGAGCCTACGTAGCGTCGACACGTTTCGTACAAATTTATATTTTTCTTGTTGTTTTAAGTAACTTTATCGAGTGTCTCGTATCGACTGTTTTCTCTTTTATGGTTTTAATTCTAATTAACGTCCCATTCGGGCTGTATTCTTTCGTATTCGTTTTTGGTGTTTCGTTTTCGAGTTCTTATTCCAAGTTGTGACGGGTGAGCTCGTCACGCCACTTGACCCGCGCGCCACGACACCGGTGGCGCCGCCAAACCTCGACACCACCGCGCCGGCGCGTCCGAACGCCGCCGAGTCAGCCCGAGGCACGCCAAAGGCCGGCGGACAAGGTTTCCGCTGGTCAACTTCCGCCACGAGCTCGCTAAGGAAAAGCCCCGTGTGTGTGCCGTGCCCACGAGACGACTCTAAGAGAAACAAGAAGGAGAAGGCTGTGCGCCCGTCCGGGGAGGCCTCGAGCCCGGAGTGCCACCCAGAGCCGCCACTGGAGATTCGCCGCCGTTGAGACGACCGACCGCCCCGAAAACCCGCCGGAGGCCCGAACCTTGCCGACCCGCCACGTGGCCCCCTCGCCAGCCGGCCGCCGTTAATCTTAGACGTAAGGTAGGCTTAAGGATATAGTTCGTAAGCCTTAGTTAATTGATTAGTTTTAGTGAATTAGCATTGAATAAATTCGCTATTTTCCAGTTAGATTGGTCGTATTTCTCTAGGTCCCCTCTTCTCCTGCCTCCTCTCGTTTTCCCCCATTACAAAGTTCATCTTATCGATTCCCTTTTCCGTTTATCGTTATCGTCGAGAAATATTATATCATTGCGATCGAAGACCGTAAATTCTTCATTTGTCGAATTGGAATCAGAATGTCACGTTCCCCGTATTCCGTTGGAGACTGAGGCCACCTCCCTTATTAAATTAGATCTTTCATGGGTTGAATATCTTTCGGGGGAGGCAATGGAAGTTGAATTATCCCGCAGGAGTTTAACCACTTCCGGTTAACCACGGGCTCAAAAGGATCGGTTGAAAAACTTTTTATTGAAAGAGGTTGGAGTTGTAGGACTCTCTTCACCTATTTCCGAAACCAGCATCCAATTTTTGGAAATCCCGTCCAATTTGTTCAAAGACGCTTGAGATGAATTTCCATCGGAACTTCGAGTGGAAATGCTAAAGAAAGGGGTTCAGGTTGCTTCGCCCCCTCTTCAAGGTCGTAATACTACTCTGACGGCTTATGTGGTAATATGGAAATGGGGTATGACATTTTACGGAGCAAAGGAGAAACATGCAGATTCCTCTTTCGTCTTGAACAGGGTCGCCGGGTGACAAAAATGTCGGATGCGGACATTTGGGTCGCATTACTCTTTCTTCTGACGGAGATGGCCGCCTATTGGTTTGAAGGCCGACGCGCAATGGGATTATGGCAGCCCTGGAATGATTTCACCAGAGACTGGCGGGCACGTTTCGGGGACCCCGATTTCAAAATTAGCCTGCTTCAGGTCTTACGCGACCGTACGCAAGGGAAACAGGAGTCGATCGCTGATTATTTTACGTGTTTTCGAGCCCTCTTTTCTCGAGCGCAACCCTCTTGGACTGAAGAAAATCAGATCCAACTCGCTTGTCGCAACTTACAGCCGCGTTACCAAATTATCCTCAATCAGAATTTTTAGGTCTCGACCCTGAAACACCTCGAGGAATTGGCAGATGCCGCCGAACTTGCGGTACGTTACGCACTTTCATGACCCTCCAGTCCCCGAGAATTTTGTAAAGCCCGAATTGGCGTATCGTTCCCCAGCAACGTCCGCGTGAGGAAGGGCTCAACCGTTAAATACCCTTCCTGATTTAGAACTATCTCGTTTATTAGATATTCCCCCGGTATCGGAACAGGTAGTTGCTTCTCACACCCCGGCTGAGGGCACTGACCCCCATGCCCTAAAACTCATCGTGGTACAACCTGGTACTCTAGCACAGAGAGGAGGCTGGGCCCTCAGATGCAAAACCCTCCAACCAACCAGCGGGTAGGTAGGGCCTGTTGGGATTGCAATAAAACGGGTCACGTATATTCTGCTTGTCCGGCTCCGCGATGTTTATTTTGCTATGGCTGCGGTCGGCCAGGGGTTATGAAAATAAATTGTCGTCGCTGCACGGGAAACCGATGTTGAAAGCGCCCGCGTAGGCGAGGGCGCTTTCTAATCAGTTTCCGCCTCCGGAAAATGTCCCAGTTGCCCTTAACTACGCTATCCCGCGGGAGGAGGAGAATTTAGACACCACTCTTAGCGCTGAAGCAGTTACTCTTTTATTCTTCACAATTGGGACTTCTGAGCGTCTTGTGAGAGCGTTGGTCGATTCGGGAGTCTCTCGAACGTTTATCGGTCGCCATTGTCCCGCATGGAAAGGGTAGATAAAAGAAGGTGCGATGCTTTCGTCCTCTCAACACGTGGTACTTGTCGACGGACGAGTTTCGTCCATAATCGCGGAAAAAGTTATCCCAATAACCTTAGGTTCGGTTACACGGAGGATCGCAGTTAAGGCTCTCCCATGGGGAGTAAGATAGCTTAACGTGGGATATGCTGAAACGGTTTATATTCAGGATCTTTAGGGGGGGGGGGGGGGGGTAAAATTGGTAAGGAATTGACAGTTGATAGTTTTAATATTTCTTGGTTCTGCGAATGTTTGGTCGAAATTCGATATCGTTTGTGTCAGTTTCAGAAAAAGAGTCATTGTAAATATGGCGAAAATATCGATGGGAAAGATTAACTAGAGAAGAGACAACAGGATTCCTAGATGGAGCGTCTGTGTTCAAATTTATTTTTCCGGGTTTGTATACAACGGTATTCGTAGTCCGCTAATTTTAATTTCCAACGCATCAATCGTAAACTAGAATCTTTCACCGAATGTAGCCATACGAGAGGTCGATGGTTAGTTACCAAAACGAATTTTCGTCCGTAGAGATAAGGTCGAAAATATGCCACTGCGTAGATTGTTGCCAGACATTCCTTTTCGGTGGTAGAATAATTTCTTTCGGCAGAATTCAATATTCGAGATGCATAAACAATGGGCAAGTCTTGTCAAATTTTTTCTTGATTCAATATGGCTCCAACTGCATCGTCGGATGCGTCCGTAATTATTATGAATGGTTCGTTGAAATTTGGAAATTGAAGAATTGGTTCGCTGCATAATTTTTCCTTTAAGTTTTCAAAACTTTCTCGCTGTTTTGCTCTCCAAATAAATTTAACGTCTTTCTTGAGTAATCTGTCATAGATTTAGCTATTTTTAAAAAGTCTGGAATAAACCGTCTGTAATAACCTGCCAGTCCGAGAAATTGTTTGATGTTTTTAGCATTTTTCGGAACCGGGAAGTTTCTTACAGATGTTAATTTAGAAGGGTCTAAGCGAACTCCATTGGATGTAATTATGTGTCCTAAATGGGTTACTTCTTTTCATAAGAATTCACATTTGTCGGGTGGCAGTGTTTAACCATGTTTTTTTAATCTATTGAGCAAATTCCTAATTTTAACACCGTGTTCTTGGAGCAAGAATGCGTATATTAAATTATCATCCAAGTAAATGAACAAACCTGTAATCCTGTCAATACTTGATCCATTAATCGTTGAAAAGTCACGGGCGCATTTTTGAGTCGAAATGGCATTCGAGTGTATTTATAATGTCTGTTGGAGGTTGTAAACATAGTTTTAGCAGGATCATTGGGATCCGTGGCTATTTGGTGGAAACCACTTGCTAGATCAAGAACTGAGAAATATTTCGCGCCTACCAAGTGATCCAATACCTCAGTTATACAGGGTAATGGATAACTGTCGCTAATAGTCTTTTCATTTAGAACTCGAAAGTCTATGACCATGCGCCAACGTTTGTTTCCTTTAGAATTGGGTTTCTTAGGAACAATTCACAAAGATGAGTTGTAAGGAGAATTGAAGGGTTGAATAATATCGTTTCCTATTAAATTTTCTATTTGTCTCTTAATCTCTTCTTGATGAATAAGTGGGTATCGGTATTGTTTTGTATGTACTGGATTGTCATCCGTAGTGGGGATCGAATGTGCGATGCTTTTGCACGTTTCTAATTTATCTTCAGCCAAATGGAAGCAATCTGGGAATTCATGCATAATTTGTAAAACATGGTTTTTCTCATCTGGATTTAAGTGGTCTAATTTCAAAACGTTTTTAATGTTTTTGGTACGCTGACGAGTATCAGTGATAATAATTTGCTGAGCGTCGGTGTCAAATTCGTCGTCCGAGGAATAAAGAAAGTCGCAAGGAGTTAGATACTGTGGTAGTATATATTTATGTATGTCTTGTGACGTGGTGAATTTTAGGCCACCTGTCACATTAATTTCTGAGGGCCGTTTAGCCCTTAGAAGGAAATGTAGGGGCACGTTCTGGTCCCCGATGTGCGGGGAACCTAGCGCCAACCCTGTATTAATCTAGCATATTTTGAGCCCTTTTACAGGTTTTGTGGAAACCGAGATATTTTTCCTTGTGGATTCCCGAGAGGCGCCGCTTGGAATACGCCTTTTCACATTTTCTTGTGCCTTATTTTATTTTGCTATAGGAAGAGTATAATTTTGTGATCTCGAATATTGCCCGGAATATTCGAGGAATATTGTAGATCGCGAATTAGCTTCAGGTACATAGCTTTCCCCTTTCTCTGGCGGGTTCTCTGACTGATTTTGGGGAAAATTAGTAGCCCGGGTTAGTAAGCGGCTTTAGTTCGTGCCCGGAGAGTAGACTTTCGCGTAAATCTCGTGCTGGCGATAGGGCTGGGAGTCGTGTAGGCGGCCGGTCCAAAGAATCGTGCGGGCGAGCAAAGTTGAGGAGTCGGAAATAAGTCTCGTGCCGGCGGCCGGACTGGGAGTCGCAGAGGCGGCCTTTCCGCGTCCCGCGTGGGCGAGCATTCGCGTTGCGTTCATAGGGGGTTGAGAATCCGCCGGGTGGAAAAATAAAGGAGGAAAAGGAATGTCCCGGTCGCGATAATCTTGCAGAGTAGACTGAAGGCTCCCCGGGCCAAGGCCAGTGCCGTTTCCGAAATTGTTCGTCTTTTTTTTTATTTTGAGGACTAATTCACTTTTTCTTTTTTCTGATCTTGAGGAACTTACCCGCGTTTATCTGATTTTACGGAAATTGCAGGAAATTTTCTGAAAGTTCAATTCATATTTAGTAGATTATCGCGGAATTAAACTCTGAGTGATCTCAAGTTTCCTCGCGAGTAGTGTGAGATAATACTGTCAAGTAACTTTTGGGTCGTTGCGTCGTGAGATTTTCTCGTTTCTTTTCTTTTTCCGAGTTCCCCGTAGTCGGAAGCGAAGAAGTCGTGTGGTCGCCCGTATGGTCGCCCGCGTCGCGGTCCGTGAGCGCGGGGCGTAAGTTCCGATTCTTGGCGAAACTTTTCTCCGCCTATCGGAAAATTTAACATATCTTTGGCATAATTTCGTAGGTCGAGCGAATTTTGATATTTTTGGCGTCATAGAAAATTTCGAGCGAGTATTAAGTATTTCCGGTCGTGTAAATCCTTATTTGTGCATACTTATCTAGCGTATAAATTTAAAATCGATTTGGCAGTCGATGATTTTCTGTACTGTCTTAATTTCCCTAAAATTCTCGTAATTGTGCCATATACCCTTTTACCACTTGGCATCAAGAATTGTAATTAGCGCGTGAGATATCGTCATTTTCTGAATCGAGTTTGGAAAATGTCACGTTCTTAATTTAATGTGTGCCTGTTGAATTTAGCATAGAGTGAGCAGCGAGTGAGTAATTTCGAATGGTTCAGAACTTATCTAGGTTAGATTTCTGAGTCATTTTAGAAGTATTTAGGATCGAGTCCAGTTTTTTTTTTCGAATATTTCAGGGACTAGTTAAGTTGGCCGAGCTGGCGACTTATCGAGATTCTCTCTGCAATTCTTAGTTTCCTGTTCATCCGAATCGGGAATGGCAGTTTTGGCATTTCTTCCTAACTGGCTAGTTCTGTTGATATATTGTCGAATGGATTCATTCTCGCGAATTCCTAGATGTTCTACTTCTTTGAGAGCGGAGGCATAATTTTCATAAGGTGCGAATCTTTTCTTTAGATGGCGAATAAATTCCTGGCAAGTAGTGAAGACTTTACCTTCTACACTAGCACGCGCGGTTCCCGTTAATTTGATTAAAACTGCGGTTAAATAGAGGTCTTCATCCTGAGATCCTATCAGTGTTCGACCATTTTCTAAATATTGTAAAAAGACTGCTAGTGCGAGTTTTTCACCGTCGAATGTAGAAAATCCTTTAAGAGCGCTTTGAATACAACGGATTCAAAAAGATGGATCCGCAGATTGTAAGTGTTGATAGGTTAAGTTTAATCAATCAGTTGCTGTAATACCTTTAGCCATTTTACGTTTTTAGTTTAGGAATATAGTATGTAAGTAGTTTTAAATGAATTTTATGTTTGTTTATAGGTAATGGAATAGAATCAGGAACGTCTATTACAATTTATAAGAGGTTTGGAAGGAATTTCGGTAGGCCGATTTTCTGCTATTCGAATAAATATCGATTGAGTGTCGACTTTAGAGATTTTCGATGTTTGAGTGAGGTTTGATACTTTTGCAAGTTCAGAAATGGAATTGTTTCAGAGATTTCCAGGCAGTAATGAAAATCTGAGTGGGATTTTCCTTTGAACGTGAAGTGAGACAAACGATTTTTATGAATCCTCAGAGTGATTTATTTAAGAATGGAGAACGATGATTCGGTAGTGATATTTTATAAAGAAGAAATGATTTATGAAAACTGGAAAAAATGGAAGGGTCGATGGGACATCCGATTAATTGAGATTAATCGAACCCCATCGAATCAGCATCCCACCGCTGTCACCAGTTCTGTTACTTGGCGGCTGAGTGGCCAGCGAGGCCGGGGGAATTTTGCAGATTCCTTCGAGCGGTATACTGTTTGTACAAGAATTTACTTGTACGCACGCGTAACCAGTTTATAATTTGAAAAATATGGAGAAGATAACCCGAGCGGCTAGGTCAACCTCTCTAGTGGGATCGATCGGTTTTTGGTCCTCAAAGGGTGGTTGGAAAGTTACAATGAGGACCCAGGAGGGTTTTAAGGTTTCGTGAGAATCAAGTCGTCGTTTTATATTGAATGAAAACAGTTCTATTTATCATGCAAGAGTCTATTTATCATGCAAGAGTACAATGTCCATGGGGGTAAGGTGTGCAAAAATATACTGTGCTAAGCGGATCGTCGCGAGACGAAACAACGGCGTTGGAGGCCGCGCACTAACGGCTCGCGGAAGTGTAACGATATATGTCCGCGTATCCATTGCGGAATGCTGACGCGAGGTTCTTTCTTTGCAAGGTGCGCTTTGCCTTACTCAGCAAGGGCAGCTAATGAGTTGCGATTTATACAGTGAGGAGTTGGAATTTGGTAGTCAATACCGGAAGGTGAATACCGAATTCTGTTGCGGGTTAGTAATTTGGAACAGAGTGATGAAAAAGTGAAAGAGTGGAGCTCTTTGAAGAGGACCTGTACCTTGGCTTCGCAAAGGCCTTTACTTCTGGTGACGTCTAACCTACGTCCTGCCGGTTGCGATGAACTGCACGTGAATGCCTTCAAACCGGGGCGTGTCCTAGGGTTGGAGCTTCCAATGATTCTCCCGCTGGTCCGGAATTCGCAGCGCTGTCGTTCTTCTTACTGTTGGCTTGTGGATGTCGGAGTACCGAAATGCACAACTATTTCTACAGTACGGTCAGCTCTTCAGAGAACCCTAGCCACGCAGAGTGTGGACTGACTGATCGCCTAAGACTGAGCCCCTCAGACTAGCCCCCCAGACTAGCTCCTGAGATTGGCTTCTCAGACCGACTACGTGCTCTTTTTCGGTGCCCTTTTTATACGAGATCTTATCCTTGAGATTCGTCGACATTTTCTCAGTCACACTGACGAAATTTTCGTCGAGTGAAATCTCGACAACAGTAAACATGATTTCTTCTATTCCACTACTTATCGTACAAATATTTCTCATATTATAATACTTATCATTGAATAAAAAGTAGTAAATTATGCTATACGATGAGGAATATTATTATCCAATGATAAGTACTGGACTACAAGAAATAATTCTATGATATGTAGTGNATTTCTTTTCTTTTTGTAAAGATATATATACATACACGTTTCTTTTTATTAAATAGCATAACAGAAATTATGATAAGTACTACACTACAAAAAATAGTTCAACGACAAGTAGTAGATCGAAAGAAGTAATTTTTACTGTACCATAAGTATTGGACTACGAGAACCAAATGACATTACGAAAGGTTTAACACATTATCGTAATGCAAGAAAGTTGGTTAATAAAGTTAATAATGAACTTAATAAAGATACAGTTTTCTTTCACTATGATAATGTGAGAAACTTTTTGTAATGTCATTTGCCTCTCGTATTCTAATACTTACGGTACAGTAAAAATTACTTTTTTTGTTCCACTACTTATCGTTGAATTATTTCTTGTAGATTGGTACTTATAATAGAATAATAATATTCCTCATAATATAGTAATTTATTCCGGTGAAAATATTAAAATTTCTTAGTTTCGTACTTATCCTAGAATATAAATGATTTCTTTATCTAAATTGTTCTAACAGCTAGTATCCTACGTTCTGCTATTTGTTACTTATTTCAGCATTCATATAAAGCAAATGATTTTCATGCTGTGATAAGTACTACAGTATGAGAAATAAGTGTACGATATGATGTGGATTATGAGATAAGAAATAATTTTAACTGTACAATAATTATTACACTGCAAGAAGTAAATGGTACTACGAAAAGTTTCTGATATTATCGTAATGTAAGAAAATTGGTAAATAAGGTTAACAAATTTAATAAAGATACAGTTTTATTATTAACGTCACGATAATGTCAGAAACTTTTTGTAATGCCATTTACCTCTCGCAGTGTAATAATTATTGTACAGTAAAAAAAATAATTATTTCTCATACATTAATACTTATCACAGAATAAAAATCATTTGCATTATATGAATTGTCAATTAAGTAGCATATAGCAGAACGTAGGCTACTAGCTGTTATAGCAATTTATATAATGAAATCAATTCTATTCTGCAATAAGTATGGAACTATGAGAAATTTTAATATCTTCTCCGGAATAAATTACTGTACTATGAGGAATATTATTATTCTATGATAACAACCAGTCTACAAGAAATAATTCAACGATAAGTAGTGGAACGTAGGAAATAATTTTTACTGTACCATAAGTATTAGAATACGAGAAGCAGATGCCATCACAAAAAGTATTACACTGCAAGAAGTAAATGTCACTATGAAAAGTTTCTCACATTATTGTAAGGTAAGAAAACTATGTCATTATGAAATTCATTATTAACTTTATTAACTAACTTTCTTACATTACGAAAATGAAAGAAACCCATCATTGTGTCATTTACTTCTCGCATTGTAATAATTACACTACAATACAGTAAACATTATTTTTTTCTATTCTACTACTTATCGTACAATTATTTCTCGTACTTTACATATCATTGTACCATTACACAGTACATATCATTGAATAAAAAGTAGTAAATTATGCTATACGATGAGGAATGTCATTCTCTCATGATAAGTACTGGACTACGAGAACTTATTCTATGATATGTAGTAGTACGAAAGAAATAATGTTTACTGTATAATCATTATTACAATGCAAGAAATAAATGATATTATGATATGTTTCTTACATTATCGTAGGGTAAGAAAATTGGTTAATAAAGTTAATAATGAACTTAACAATGACATAGTTTTCTTACCTTACAATGATGTGAGAAACTTTTCGTAATGACATTTGTTCCTCGCAGGAAAATACTTATTGTAGAGTAAAAATTATTTCTTTCATTCCACTACTTATCGTAGAATTATTTCTCATAGGCTAATATTTATCGTGGGATAATAACATGCTTCATTAAGCAGTACACAGAATGTTTTAACCTAAATAGCAAATCGACAGTTTGAATTACGCACACGATTTTAAAAGTACTTACTATGTGTAGCTACTAGATGGCAGTTCCATACTTTCCCTTGGGTTGGGAAATAGTCGCGCGATGAGAACGAGCCTTGTAGGACAACCCGGCTCAGAGATGAATTGAGAGATTGCTCACGGGCAGGGTCGCGCGATCGCATCGTGTGCTGCCCTCTGGTTTTGTACGTGAGCTTTCACCGTTTTTTGCGCCCAAGAGCGGCGCAACAAATTTCTGACAGGGACTCACGCACTCGCGATGGCGGTGCCATCTACCAGTCGCCGCTGGCGGCTCACGTACTCGTGATGGTAATACCATGCAGCAGTTGAC
>NW_019394856.1:6794-63689 GCF_000612105.2 Orussus abietinus | reverse complement strand
TTATAAATATTTATTTTCTTTAGGAAATCCTTTCTGCCCCTCGAGCGATTCGAATTCCGCGCTGCTCCCGCCGCTAGTACGCTGCGCGGTCGGAGAGGGCAGTGCGGACCAGGTGCAAGCCATCGATGGAGTCCAGTGTATGTGTATGAGAACACGTGCCGCCGTAGCGGCCGACACGTGCCGAAGCAAGTCACAACCTGCAGGAGTTAAAGACCGTCCCGTTGACATTGTGTTTACGGGTCGCGAGCGCCCTAAGGTCGGCGTTAAGCG
Source organism: Orussus abietinus (assembly GCF_000612105.2). Classification (NCBI taxonomy): domain Eukaryota; kingdom Metazoa; phylum Arthropoda; class Insecta; order Hymenoptera; family Orussidae; genus Orussus; species Orussus abietinus. The sequence goes on along the minus strand of NW_019394856.1, from coordinate 63,419 downwards.
AGATAGATAGTAGCGGCTGGTGCCCACTCGAAAAGGGACGACTGCGCACGCCCGGTGCGCATGCCGCCGGGGCGCCAGCTGACCCGGCGTCTTTTAATCGAATTGTTCGCCCTAGAGTGGCTAATGCGTCCTCGCGTAACTTACATAGTACTGGAGGGTAATTTAAACACATTATATTTAAAAGGAACACAAACTGGTTATTTATTGATTAAATATTGTTTTTTTTTAACAAAATTTTTATCTTAAATGTTGCCCTGAACGTCCGCCATAATTTGGGCGATGTCGTCCTCCGTTAAATCGAAGCTGCCCGCCGTTGGGAGGGACTGATCGGCCTGTGAGATCGGCTCATTGGCGGATGCTGCCGGTTTCACTTGCTCCAATCAGGGCGAGGAACGAGGGTTCTCAATCGTCCTCCTTCACTCTTCGTTATGATACGTGTTATAAGAATGAATAATTTCATGTTATGCTCGAATGTTAGTCCGTCCGGCCGGAGGAATAAATAATGTGGCGAAATTTTCAAAGAAATATATTGTGTGTGCGTGTATTTATACGCATGGGAATTCTTCCTTCGGATACATGAAATAACGAAACGTATTTCATTTATTTATTTATTTTTTATTTTCGTTTATCCGATTGCGCGAGGATATAATACAATGAATGCGCATTGTATCCCATGTCCGGAAATTGAGATAATGCAAGTTTTACTAGTTCAATTAATGGCATAAGGATTAATTAATGGAATTTGTTATATTACGAGTACTGTTTAAACTTTAATGCAAAGGGTCTGCCAGCTGATTCACTAATAAATGGATAAACCTTTGTCAATTCGTACTTGAACGTATAATTTTTACGTTCCGGTTGGCGGTTACGGAAAAAAATTTATAAAATATTTCAAATGCGTTGCAGAATGAACTTTTATTGCGTTTCCTACAATTTATTTTATTTACAAACATCAAATTTCATATATACATTCATTACAGCCTTCTCTCCGATTTATACTTGCCGCTGCTGTGGTTCGTGGCACCCGACCCCACCACCTGGCGGCGCCATATACAGGAGGAAGGCATTCATGACCGCCAGTGTATGGTAGGAAATATACGTTGGTCACTTACCATCAACCGCTAATTTGGCTAAAATCATTAAAAGACCCAACTTCTCAGTTACTTCATTGGCATCTCAAATTAGAAGAATATGATTTCGATATAGTCTGTATAGCTGGCAAAAAGAATGTTAACGCCGACGCCCTTTCTCGTAATCCTATTAAAAATTCAAATGTTTCCAAACCATTAAACACCGCAAATGTTCTTTCAGTGCGGCCAGAAAGTCCATGTAATCCCACCTCGGGAGACGACTCGGACGAGTCGATATTCTCATATTCCACAAGACGCCGTCAGAATCCAAAACCTGCAGGGTCGGTACCCAAACGTACCACCGCAACTACACCTACTGTTCCACGGCCGACCGGTTGCACAAGCCTTCAAGGGAATCAACATCACACCGAATCCGATTCAGATACCGATTTCGACAATCCGACTTTCACCATAGGCACGAAAAGTCATGCAAACACACGATTTGAGAGGAGCGTAATAAAGCGACTTGCCGAAGCCCTCTGCTCAAACGAGCAACCACACGCACCGCAACGAAGGGGCGATACCATTGACGAAAACAACGATGCCCTCGCACAGCGTTCCAATGGACGGCCAACCGGATCGACGGACCCTGATATCGACGAGCCTATCGCAGGTCCGTCCAGTCAAACCCCTCACGGCATTTTTAGAGAAACAGCGAATCTCAGATCAGAAGAAGTTACAATCGTCCACGTTGAAATATCGCCCGCCTCCTGCGGCACTGACGAGAGCAGTACCGATACTTCCGATGAGAAAATGTTCGAACCATCAATCCAATCATATCGTCTGAGAGCAGACGAATAGTTTAATTCCAGCGAGAACTATAGCGAAACATGGGATATTTTAACGATGCGAAATGATACCTTAGTCATTTTCGTGACTCAGAAAGGCTAACCACTAGACGAAGGAGCTAAGGAGCTAATACAAGGAGGGGAAGTCAATTTTTCGGATCTCACACTAGGACGAGTCGCTGTTCAAAATAGGGGTAAAAAGCACGTAATTGCTCTTGTCATCAAGGAACACCAACACGACCAGGTCGACCCCGACATTGTTTCGAAGGCATTTCAGTCCTTACGATGCGCCGTGGAGCACTTTGCCCTACCATCCATCAGTATCTCCAGGTATTCACATAGTAACGACGTTCCTTGGTAAGTTGTCAAATCCGCCATGCTCAACATCCTCCCGGACCAGACTCATGTGACGTGTTGCCAAAATTTAGTCACAACTCTTGCACCCGAAGATCGACGAGAAATCATACTCGAGAACCACTCTTCTGCTCTTGGAGGGCACAAGGGTGTCACAAAAACATTCACTCGTATTAGACAAACGTACTTCTGGTCTCACATGAAGAAAGATTTCCAAGAGTATATTCATGAATGTTTAGGTTGCCAAAGGGGAAAGCTTGTTAGGGTAAAAACCAGGATGCCAATGATCTTGACCGATACGCCGGGGTGTGCTTTTGACAAAATTGCACTCGATGTCCTAGGCCCTCTCCCCATAACGAAGAATAACAATCGATACCTATAAACGATGCAGAATCTATTGACTAAATACTCTATAGCGGTACCTTTAGGGGAAGCAAACTCGACCACGGTCGCAGACGCATTTATTAATAATTTCATATGTAAGTGTTGCGGATGTTCGAAGAAAAGTCTGAACGCGGGTTGCACTGGATGTGAGAGCCAAAGTTGAAGACTGGTTAATTCTCGACGAAATCTCGAGTCAGGTCGGTTTTATGAGTTCGGGAACATGACTTGAATTCGTAACAGAAATAGTTTATTAAAAATAACGAGTAAGTCCGATAACAATTGTAAAATATGACACTATGAACGGCGGCGGTCGCACGGTACAAATTAGCGGGTGACTATTTGGTGTCGCGGTGAGACTTGCTNTTTATTAACAATAACGAGTAAGTCCGATAACAATTGTAAAATATGACACTATGAACGGCGGCGGTCGCACGGTACAAATTAGCGGGTGACTATTTGGAGTCGCGGTGAGACTTGAGTGTCTCTGAAAGCAGGAGATGTCCGTCTCTCGCGGTGGAAGATTTGATTCTGAAGATGCCCAGATGAACTTTGGTTCAGAGCGCTTTCGGATGCTGTCCTCTAGGGCGGAGTTTTTTACTAAGCGTTTACTGATAGGCGTAGAGAAATTAAAGTGGGATCGATAATCGAAAGTGATTGGTTAATGAGGACTGAGAAGGGGAAAAGTTAACGTTGTTTAAGAAAGCTTAGGTGGGGAATAACAAAAATGGGCTATAGGACTAGAAGTAAACGAATCATGGACTAAAGTACCGCGGTAATAGATAAGAGAGCGAAGCGCTAGAGTTTCTGTTTAGACGTCCATTTAAATTATGAGCATAATACGTGACTGAATCAATGGTGCTATATGACATGAGAGATACGAGAAAGAATAAACGAAACTTGAAATTCGGAAGAAATAGAACACCCCGATCGTTGCAGAGGGCATTCCAAATAATTCTAGCGTTATAATGATTAAATTATAAATTAGTCCTAACACTATCTTTCGATACCAGTATGCCTATGGCATCGGTAGCACATATCTGTACCTTATTACTGAAACGAGTAGGTATCAAAATTATATAAAACAATTACGTTAGTACAAGACAACATAGAAACTTGTCTGCAATAACTTCATCAATTATTACATCGCAATGTGTATCTTATATTATTAAATGATTTTAAATTCTTTTATTTAAAATAGAGCAAGATTCGTCTAAAATAAGACAACTGAAATGTATCTTGTTGTTTTATATTATAGAATACTTCCCAATAATAGCTACGTTTTTGAGTCTGTAAACAGATGCAAGAACAGTTACGATATTATAACCATATTTTCGTATTGACATAGAACACATTACCTAGCATGATAAAAGCATACCAACACCTGTTGATGATTTCAGTCGACGTCAATCAACTTTTTTAAAAGTTACTGTGATCTTGATCGGGAAACAGAAGATTTCTTCGTAGTCATAATCACGTGCTTAATTTGACATCTAAAACATCACGGGATGGCTGTATAAACCGTGATTAATGTGAAATATCTTAAGTGCTTTAGAATTATTAGTTAATCACAGATTATCACAGATTAGTGAAATTCGTGTTGCACCTGTAAATAACCCTTGATTAAGGATTTTAACTCGAATGGTGTAACCGATCTGACATAGAACAAAAGCACCATACCAGCAAAATAAAGGTATCAAATTTATGCGACACGAGTGCCGCTTACATAGAATAATGGACCTGGAAAATGTACATTGACTACGTCTCCATTATACTTGAAATTCAGAATTTATCGGGTCCAAACCGGGTACATCCCGATTTAAGTGTCGATCGAGATGTTCAGAATCGATCTGCGTATTTATTAATGCGATTGAGGCTGCGATTTACTGGATGCGGATACGATAAATATCGGTCTTAATTGTGCGATAGATATGTGATTATAAATTGCAACATACGTCACAAGATTCGGCAACACCCAATGGAAACAAAGTCATGCTTCTCGGTGATTGGTTGCCTGTTACGCGGGAAAATAAAGAGATGTTACACTCGTGGCGAACAGTGGCGAACGAGAGACTGCACATTCGTCACCGAAACTTCGACAACGAGGTATGTCACATTGTTTAGTTTAAACTTTTTTTATGAAAAGTACTGTCATGTAGCTTCAGAACGTGATAGTACTGATTTTTTAAGAATAGTTTTACTTTATTTATTGATTTTCTTTCATTTTTGTTCTTCTTTCAGATGTCTGCGCCTGCATCGAACCCGGCACCACAGCCAACGACGGCGACGGCGACGTCGTCTTCGGCGCTACCGCCACCACCACCACCGCCGACGCCGGTCCCGAGGCCGATCCTGACGCCGATCCCGACGCCGATCCCGACGCCGAACCCAACGTTGATGCCGGCGGAGACGAAATGCCAAACACGAGCAGGCAGAAACCTGGCGAATCGAAATGACAAGTAAATAAATTTCTTTCTCTTAATTAGTATATTTTCCTATTTTATTATTCCAATATGTACTCCTTCCGATACTGAGGAACATATGTTTTTCCGATGCCTTGTCACTACCATGTTGTAGGCATATTAATAAGTAAGAAAAACAGTATCGATAAGATCACTCCTTTCAAGCAGAGTGATGATGTATCGATACTGTCTTTCATACTTATTAACATACCTACGATATGGAAATGACAAGACATCAGAGAAACATCTATTCTTCAGTATCGGAACAAGTTGGTAATGAAATAATAAAAAAGAAAATATACTAATGGTGGTCCTCGCGGTCGCGGTGAGTTCGTTCTCGCGGCACTAGCGGTTCCTCCGTCGCGGATCACTCGCGGCATCACGGGCGGGGGGGGGGGGGCGAGAGGCGCGCTCGCGTCCCTCTCGAGGTCGGAGGCTCCCGGCGTCAGTCTGTTTCCCCTCCTACGGCCCGAAAAGCTCCTCAAGCCGGCGGGCGAGCTTGGCGGACCCGGGGGAAGCTTCGGTGGCGGCGAGATCGGCCAGGAAACCGGCGGTTCACTTAGCCGGCCGTAGCCGCCGGAGGGCCGCAGGGACGAGGTGACGCCCCGTCAGTGTCCCGGGCGGGACCTCTCGGGGAGGCGGAGCGTCCGGGGCGGCCCGGGTGGCGAGCTCCGGGATTCCCTTGCCCAGCGTGGGAGGGCAGGATGAGTCCCGGGCGGACCTCGGACCGGCGGCCGGGGTCGGCAGCCGTGCGACCGGCGGCGTCGGTGGGAGCGGGGAGACCGGGGTGGGTGGTGGTGTGGTTTGCACCGGCGTCCTAGGGAGCGCCCTCGGCAGCGTTCTTGGCTCCGGCGGAGAGGCTGGTCCAGGGGGGCGGCCCGCAGATGTGGCGGAATACCTGCACCATCAGCAGGTCGAGGGCTCGGTGGCGGGCCGTCGGGTTGGCGAAGACCGCCGCGGCCTCCGGGGAGTTCCACCCCCTGGCTTCGGCCCGAGCGAGCAACCGGTCGGGGTCCCCGTCGGTCGGGAGGGCGGCGGTGGCCCGGTCCCCGGTTGGTCTTGCGGCGTTCGGGGCGACGAAGGGAGCGGAGGTCGGCGCAAGGGGCTCGACCTCCTTGACCTCCGCGGTGTGGCGCCTCTGCCCGCGGGCCGCGCTCTTTGGCGGCCTCCCCGCTTGCGGCGAGGGGGGGGCGCGTAGCGGCGGAGGCGGCGTGGGCTCCGTGCTGCCTGGAGCTGCGGGGCGGATGTCGCGGGCGGCGGCCCGCTAGGCGGTGCGCTAGGGCCCGTTGGGACCCGCGGGACCGCGGGGCGGAGCGCGGATGCGTACGGCCGTAGGTCGTACGTCCGTGAGGCGGAGCGCGAGGCGCGCCCGGCTACAGAGCGTACGTCCGTACGAGGCGCGTCCCGCGGCAGAGCGTACGTCCGCGTAGCGGAGCGCGAGGGCACGGCACCACGGGCGTCTCGAGGCGCGAGTGGGCCGGGAGACGCGTCCGTGCCGAGCGTACGGGTGGTAGCGGGGGCGTGATGGAGGAAACGACTTTTGACGATGATACGAGTTGTATTTCGAGAACCTCCGGTCATTCGCGACGACCGGGTACAGAAGACTCCTTTTCGGGTCCCGATGGACCCGTATTTATACCAAAAAAGTCCTTAATGCTATCCTACTCTAGCGCCGTCCCTTTACCAGTTAACTGTGGTGATCCCTTTGCAAAGCGCCCACCAGTGTGTGTCGCGATAATCATGCGATGATGGGTATTGTCGTCAAACACAGTGTAAGTTACGCTGTTGAAATATTGGGTCAAAAAGTCGACTTTATTTTAAAAATGAACAATTTTATTAGTAATATTTATACAGTTGCTTAACATGAACATATATTTACACATAATAAACGAAAAACTTAGAAAAAAAATCAAATATTTATAGAAATTAAAAATTTAAACTGTTGCTGTCGTGTGACATACAAAAAACAAGGAACAACGCATAGTGGCACTTTGCACTTCGGACACCAATACCGAGATTCTTTTCTAATCTTTTTTTTATAACAAACAGAACATCTTCGCGAAGGATTTTTTGTTGTTGAAGTGTCTGGTATGTAATCCCGGAAATGTTTCTCGATCAAGCGTGAAACATTACATGCCATTGGGCAAGATTGTGATAATTTTTGCGATTCGATGGGATACGATGCAACTGTGTCCTCAATATATTCTAATAAAAAGTTTACTCTGGTTAGCTTTCCACCAATCTTTTTATACATTAAATATGAATTTAAACATATAACATCTAAAAGGTGGAGAAATATTTTTTTGTAATATTTCTTTAACTTTTTTCTTGCTGTTGAGTATGCAATAATTATGCCATCACTTACATCTACTCCACCCATTTTATTATTATAATCGACAACTACTTCAGGTACTTTTTTTATTACATTTCTTTTTTCTATCTCTACGATGTTGTCGTTATGGACGCTACTTACAAGATAAACTTCCCTATTATCTTGCCATTTCAATAACATAATTTTATTTTTAAATTTGGCAACATATTCGCTTTTTTTGATACGCGTTTCTCTAACTTCTTTACAAATGCCAATTCTGTTTTTTTTTAATTGTGCCAACAACGTCCGTTTTATGTGCACACAGTTTCTCTATGAATGGAACACCAGTGTCCCAATTATCTAAATAAAGTCTATATCCACGTTCTAAATGTTGATCACATAATTGAAGGACAATACGAGATGAAATGTTAAATTCTGAATACCGTGGATCATAATCGGTTACTTTTCCTGTATTTATATAAAAATTCCAGATATAACTCGATTCACTCTCGCATAGGACGAAAAATTGTATCCCAAACTGACTTCTTTTTGAGGGTATATATTGCTTCCATGATAACCGCCCTTTCCACATTAGCAACGATTCATCAATGCAGATATCCATTTTTGGAGTATACAAAGATTTACATTTATTTATCACATATTCCAAAACAGTTTTAATTTTACAAAGCTTTTTCGATGGCATATCATTGTGGGGTGCGTTATTTTCAAAATATAAAAATTTGCATAATAGTAAAAATCGGTCCACAGAGAAAATTTTGCCAAAGAACGGTGAACAATTGCTTTCCCTTTTCAAAAAATACATTTGAAGTGCTGGCTTCTTTACAATACCTTGCAAAATCAACATCGCGATAAAACATCTAATTTCATTATTAGTTGTTGAATACCATTTTCTCATTCTTGATCGCGGCTTTAAGTTCGGGTGACTTTGCAAAAATTGATCCGCATATGAGTTTGTTTCTTTCACTATAATGTTAATAAGATGATCGTCTAAATATTTTTCTATATAAAATGAACACTTCATTCGCAATCTTCTTGGTACAACTTCATGTTGACCATGGTTAGCAAGAAATTCAAATGGTTTTCTGTTGCCGCCTGTACTTTTCCACACATTTGTATCTTGATTTTCTTTGTCGCTTTCATTGTTTTCGGAATAGGTGTCATCGGATTCATAGCAGTCGGTTTCACTATCAAACTCGATGCTTTCATCGCTAACATCCTCAGAAGACGAAAATATATGCAACCGTTTTCGCATTATTACAGGTCTAATAATGTCATCATCACTGGAGGAATCACCCATTTGGGGATAAAATGTGCTAAGAATAAAAAAAATAGTGGTTTACGAAACTTTTCTGGATAACTTTATGGTAATTAGGCCCTTGAAATACTTACATTGCACTTTATGTCGCTTCGAGATATCAAAAATCAAATGACAAAACACAAGAAGGCAAATGGGAACAGATTTACATTCCTGTGATTTATATTAGTGGCGGGGGGAGGGGGTCCATGCACGCGTAAGAGCCAATGAACGGATATCGTGGCTGCCCGTGAACCTAAGTGGGGGCTTCTAATCGCGGCCCGCGCCTCAGGCGTGTCACCACGCAACGCGAAAAACCAATTCTCCGAAAACTAACCAGTAAAAAAAAAAGAAGTGAGACAGCGCGCACATGAACTCTTTCCAGGAATTATCGCAGTTGGAGAATCTAATATACTTTGTTTTTCTGTTGGTTTTGACACATCAAGATGAAAATCGGGATAATCAAAGATCCAGTGTTGCTGCACTGCTTACGAGTTAGCTCTCAGGAAGTTATGAATCTGTGGCGACTGGCGACGCTAGCATCGCCAGCATCCAAAATCCAAGAACGCAGCGTGCCTTCGCTAAACAGTATATAAGGGCCGTCCAAGGCCCGCGTGGGACATTCGGGCAACAGCCATCCTACTGCAAGCGCCTATTTCTGCGGTCAAATCTGCCCTTCTCAGGGCAACCGCCAGAACTCAGGAGCTCACACCGGAACACACATCCCTGAACGCCGTGAGGATTGCTAGAACGGTGAGCTTCTCTCTCCGTACCCCTACGTGCACCGCACGGGGATAGTGCCCGGGCTCAGTGCTGCCAGAAGAGGGGAAAAATCCCGCGTGCGGGATTTTCCCCTCCCGTCCCAATGTCCCCACCATGACGTGTCTAGCTCCCCCTTCCCTCATTGTCCAGACCCCCCTTACCGATTCTTGCGGCCCAGATCTACGGAATAAAATGAGCGCTGGAGCCGCCACCTGAGGGGCCGAGCGGGGTAGGCAAGTGGAGGGGGAAAAATCCCGCTGCGGGATTTTTCGAGGGAAGAATCGTGCGGGATTTCTGGCAGCACTGCCCGGGCTAGCCAGGCTCAAATCTAACTCACATTATTTCCATTAAATCCAACTCAAATTATGTATAATTTTCATTTGTTTGTTTCATTTCGTTTGGCCTATAAAAATTTTTTAAATATTAAAATTTACGAATATAATTTAGTTTTCGCCAGAATTACAATTTATATGTCAAATTGTAACAAAATTGTACGCATGACGGATATAACCGTCATGACAGAAAATTCTACCACATCTCCATGACGGATATAGTCGTCAAACACACTTAACTGGTTAAGGGAACCTCCTTGTCTAAATATCTTTTGGCGAGGCTATGCCGGGTTTTCTTGTCTCTGACTGGCGCGCCTCGCAGGATTTTTCTGGGGCGACGTAGAGGCTACGGCCCCGGTTCTGTTTCATCGTTTGATTAATCCTACGGCCGCCTGGCCCTCACGGAATCGGACAATGGGGGGATGGGTTGCGGGAAGATCAGAGGGGTAGATAAGGGATCGCGCCGAGGCCTAATCCGGGCCCTTCGGTGCCCCCCCCCCCCGGGCCGTGGCTTGGACGGCCGAGGGATACGGATGGAGGGGGCGGAGGTCTCGCGCCTGATCGCGGCGTTTTGATCGCGGGGCATGAGTCCCGCGATCGGGGAGTCTTCCCGAATTGTTTTCTCGCGTGCTTACCACATTGCACGGGGTGAGCGTCAGGCGAGCGGGCCTGGCGCGCCAGCGCATGGGTCATGGGAAACACGTGCGCCGGCTGATGGCCCCGGGGCGCTCAACCCGCCGGCGAGAGCCGGGTAGGCTCCGAGGGCGAGGGTGTCCGGATAGGATTCGGCCATGGGAGCGAGGGTCGGCCCGGTGACTGACCCTCGGCGCTCCCAAATGAGCGCCGCGGCTGTACCCGTTGGGTCGGTGTGCAGCCCTCGGCGCCTTCGGGACACTCGAGGTCGTCGGGCCCGGGGGGAAAGCAATTTTTATAGGTTTCGAGAAACGTTCCGCGAGGGCCTGTTCTTCAGTATCGGAACAAGTTGGTAATGGAATAATAAAAAAGAAAATATATTAAGATAAATACCCAGTGAACACTGTTATGTAACTGTTGGGTAAATATTACGAAACTAACACGTTATGTAGCATAAATGTACCATGGAAGTTAGATGTTAGTTATTATTATTTCCCACTCGGTAAGGTAACATGATATGTAACATGTTATATTAATGTTACAATTTTAGTTACCTTAAAATAATATTAATGTTTCATACATTTAATGACAACTAAATTTTATAAAAAATTATATAATTTTTTATTTTTAATTATTTTTTGGTACTTCACAATAGTCAGATATTAAATGACATGTTAGACTTTCAATGATATTATGTAAATGATAAACTATCTGATTTTACTTAAAGACTATTATGATTTCATTCGACTAGCAAACAATTACTGATAATATATATGCGCGTACGAATTAAAATCCCATTTTTTTTATACGAGTAGTAAACAAAATATTACATATATTAATCTTATGACATTTGACGATGAATTATGACGATGACGATGCCGATGATGTAATAAAACAGATGACAGCATCGAGGTAGTTCTGTTTTGTTATAAATATGTGCTGCATATACACAGTAATATCAGGACAGTAACATAATGTAAGATAAGAGTAACAAAGTTACGCTACATTTATATAGCGTGACGTGGTGAATTTCCCCACCCGTTACAAGGGGTGTATGAAAGGCCGGAGTGCGGAGGAGTCCCCTTGGTAATCATTTGGTTAAGGCTGGGAAGGAGAAAATAAGGAAGAAGGTGGCATTAAGGCCTTCGGTACAGAGACACGGCGCACCGGCTGAGGAGTATCGCCGGTTGCCCGGTCTAGGGGGAACGCGTGAAGCGTCCCGCAATTAGGAGGACCTGCTGCCATCGGCCGGTGGCCGACCTAATTAGTCGGCCTAGTGACCCACTTCGGCGGGGCCAGAGGGCAGGTCGGCTCCCGGAATTAGGTCCCGCTAGGCCCGCTAGGAGAACACCAAGGCGGGAGCGGAAGGCCGGTCAACGACACCGCCATTGCTAAGGGGACTAGCTACGCGGAAGGACCTCCCGAGGACAGTGGAGCGGTGTAGAGCCTTCCCGACAAGTACCGTCCCGTCCCGACGCCTGCCGTAGCCGGGGATCGTCCCGTCCCGAGGGGAGCGTCTCGCCGAGTACCCGCTGCGCTGTCCTTCCGCGGGAGGAAGTCCCGTCCAGAACTACCGGCGACCAGTGAGCCCGAACCTGCCCAGGGGGCCTCCTAAGTCGCACCATTTTATATCCCGTCGATCGTGCGAGCCATTCCCGTCGTTTTCCGCGTCCGTCTCGTGCCAAGTGTAGAGTCCGTTTGTGAGCCGGAATCCCGACGCCGGACGGACGGTGCCGACACCCCGGGTTTCGGTGTGTGGGGCCGACCGACGACCGCGTGGCGGGCCGGGTGCGAGCCGCCATTTTCGCGTGGGGCGGCACCTTCCGGACCGCGTGGGACGAACGAGATATCGTGATCGCGTCCCGGTGGTAGCTTCTGTACGAAAGCCGGGAAGAGATCCGCGCCCGCCTATTTTACCGAGCCCCGTATCGAATGTACCGATTTTAATCCCGAGGTGCGCACGCGCACCTGGCGCCCTAAACAAATCGGGCCTTCAGAAGGGCCGAAGACCGGGCTCGACCCCTGATCAGGACTTGAAACCGGGCGTAGGACTATTTGCCGACTAGGGATAGGGATTCCCGTCGCAAATTTTTGGCGCCCAACTTGGGGCCCTCTTTTGAAAATAACATGGGGAAGTAATAAATTATTAGGGAATTTATTTTCAGTTATCACCTTTTTCCCGAGTGCGAAGGTCGAATTCAGGTTTTAGCGGATTTTAAATGTAGGATATCGGCTATGATTTTAAATGATGCGTGATAATTACGATTTTTGAATTTCTTGTATGATTTTGATTTTCTGCCCGGTACCGTTTCGAAGGTCCCCGAGCGACCTTATGTTTTCGTGCTAGCCTGTACCCGATCTAGGAGACCAAGCGGTTGCCGGCCGCGGAGGTCGCGCGAAGGTGAGCGCTCGGCGGTTAGTGTTTACCTTTTCGAGTCGGCCGAAGAATTTGGGATTAGACGAGTCGGTAATCGCGACAGCCTTGACGCCGACGTGTTGTTCTTTCGAAGGGTAAACAGTGGGTTACCTTTTGCTCCCAATTATCGACCACGGATTGTATAGGTGATCTCTGGGAAAGTAGATCCTTTACCGTAAGTGGAATTATCATCGGGCCCCGTAGACGGAGGTGACCGTCCCGTGCAGCGCTAGGCTCCTGTAGGGTGATTAAGACTTTCGCTTCTACCGAAAAGTTTCGGTTGGAAAGGGGACGAATCATTTTAGTTCTCTCAGGGTAAAATCGCGTAGTTACCCCCAAACTTCCGTTGCTGCGTCAAGTGTCGGTTGGGGCATTTCCTTGATTCTGTTCCCATTTCGTCTGCTCGGCTTCAACCCCCTATCGTTTGGGAAGGTGCAAGGAAGGAGTTTAAACTTCCATATTTTTGCGGCTGAAGTCCGCCTTATCCCGCATACCGAGGGTAGAACAAGCATCATGGCCCATTCCCAGGAGTCGATGGAGGAGACGGAGACCTCGCCCTTTGTGAAATTAGACATCTCGTGGGTTAGGCAGCTTTCGAGGGAAACTCTGGAAACGGAGTTGTCCCATCGTGGGTTGTTCACTTCCGGCTAGCTGAGGGCCCAACGGGAAAGGTTGAAACTCTTCTTGTTGAAGGAGGCCGGGGTGGTTGGGTTTTCGTCGCCCACCCCTGAGACCTCTGGCTCATTTTTAGATCTACCCCCAGACCCCACGAAGGAACATCGGGAGCATCCAATCGCCATGCGACTAGAAGTTCCGACGGGGGAACAGCTCCCCTCGGGTCCCGCTTGTGGCCAAAGGTCCACCCTCACGGCCTATGACGTCATGAGGAAGTGGGGGATTAAGTTCTCGGGAAAGAAAGGGGAAGACGCCGACGCGTTCCTCTTGCGGCTGAAGCAGGGACGTAGGGTGACGACGATGGTGGATGCGAATATTTGGGCGGCATTGCCTTTTCTTTTAACGATTCTGGCCGCTTATTGATTCGAAGACCGATGCCAGAAGGGATTGTGGAAGGCGTGGGATTAATTCACTAAGGCTTGGCGAGCGCGATTCGGGGATCCGGATTTCCAATTTAGTCTACTTAAGGACTTGCGCAACCGTACGCAGGGAAAACAGGAGTCTGTGGCGGATTATTTTACGTGACTTAGAGCCCTTTTTTCCCGAGTGCAGCCTCCATGGCCGGAGGAAAATGAAATTCAGTTGGCTCGCCGCAACCTTCAACCGCGGTTCCAACTCCTGTTAGGTTCGAACCCCGTGACAACCCTTAATCAGTTGGAGGAATTAGCCAGCGCCGCGGAGGTGACCTTACGGGCCACCACCCAGTTCCACGAACCGCCCACTCCGGAAAACTTTGTCAAGCCTGACTTGGCCTACCGTTCCCCAGCAGGTCCCGCGCGAGAGTTGACGCACCCCTTAAACACCCTGCCTGAGTTAGGGGTACCCGGTCACTTCACCGTACTGCCCGCACCAACTCCGACAGGGCCTACTCCGACTTCGTCTGAAGTTGCTGAAACTGCCGTCCCGCAGCCCCTCGGGGTGCAACCGGGCACCTTAGCCTGGACCTTGGCTGCCTTAGCCTCTGGCCTTGAGGTCTCTCAGGCCATTCCCTTCCGAACCCAAGCAGGCCCGTCGAACATGAAATCATCCCGTCCACCGGCTAAAGAGAAGGCGTGTTGGAACTGTAATAAGAAGGGTCACCTCTACTCGAACTGTCCCACCCCGCGAGGACTATTTTGTTATGGCTGCGGTCAGCCAGGGGTAATGAAGCGCAATTGTAGACGTTGTACGGGAAACCGCTGATGAAAACGTCCGTGGGGGTGAGTGCGTTTTCGGAAAATTTCCGGCCCCCAAAAGTTCACGTAGTCCCGCTGAGTTACGTCATCCCGGAGGAGGGGGAACGGTTTTGTACTGCTCTTACCGCGAAAGCAGTGATTCTTTTATTCGTTAATATTTTTATTTCGGAGCAACCTGTTAAGGCCTAAGTGGAGTCCGGAGCTTCTAGAACTTTTATCGGACGCGAATGTCCCGGTTGGGAGAAATTAGTGAATGAAAGTATGACACCCCCGTCGTCCCGATGCGTGGTCCTTGCCGATGGGCGCATTTCTTTAATAGTGGCCGACAAGACCATCTCGATCACTTTGGGCCCGCTTACGCGTACGATCACCGTTAGGGCTCTTCCCGAATTAGCGTCCCCGTGTGTTTTAGGATTAGACGCCCTCGTGTCCTTCGGAATCTGCATCGATTTCCACCGACTGACGTGGTCCCTCGCGTCCCAGCCGAATATCCGGTACCCTTTTGGCAGAACCGTGGAGTTACGACGTGAGCGCGTAATCTCGTGTGCGGGGGTAGTCGCATTGTTGGATTGGCAACAAAGTTTGTTGCAAGAATTTCTCTCAACAGAGTTACCGGCAGTGTCCGAAGGATTGGGTTGTACTTCCCTGGTGATGCATACGATTGATGTCGGAGGCCATCCCCCGATTCGCCAACGCAATTATCCGGTATCTCCACCTATTCAGGCCGCGATAAATGCTGAGGTTGACCGTTAGTTAAAGTACGGAATTATTGAACGTTCGAGGAGCCCTTGGTCTAATCCCATCGTGATGGTCCATAAGTCCAATGGTACCTACCGACTATGCCTGGATTTCCGCAAGGTCAATGCTATTTCGAGAAAGGACCCGTACCTTTTACCGTTGCTACAGGGGATTTTGGATAAATTGCGTGCGGCCAAGTATATTACCACCCTTGATCTTAGTCAGCCCTATCTACAGATTCCTTTGGCTGAATCCAGTAAGGAAATTACCGCCTTCGCTGTACCCGGGAAACGTCTGTACTACTTCGTCCGGATGCCATTCGGTTTAACGGGGGCCCCAGCTACCTTTCAGCGATTAATTGATCGACTTATTGGTCCAAAGATGGAGCTCTACGTGTTCCCGTATTTGGATGACATTATTGTCGCCACGAGTTCATTCGAAGAACATCTGCAGTTGCTCCACGTAGTTTTCGATCGCCTTAAACGGGCTGGCCTGACCATCAATCCCGACAAAAGTCATTTCTGTCGCTCCCAAGTTAAATATCTGGGATTCCTTGTGGATGCCGAGGGCCTTAGAATCGATCCCGACAAGGTTGCCCCCGTACTGAATTTTCCTCCCCCTCGCACGGTTAAGCAGCTACGCCGATTCCTGGACATGACGAACTGGTATCGCCGATTTATTTCCCAGTTTGCCCAGATTAGTGAACCTTTAACGCGGTTGTCGAGGAAAAATTTCAGCTGGGTTTGGGATCACGAACAGAGGGATGCTTTCCGAGAGATCCAACGCCATCTAACTACCGCTCCCATTTTGCTGTGTCTCGATTTCTCCGTGCCGTTTATTGTACAAACGGATGCCAGTTCTTTCGGCTTAGGGGCCGTTTTATCGCAGGAACAGGATGAGCGCGAATGGGTGATAGCTTAGAAAGTACGCTACGCTAGTAGAAAGCTCAATGACGCTGAGCGGAAGTATACCGTCACCGAGCCCGAATGCCTAACCGTTATTTTCGCGGGCGGCAAATTTCGTCCGTATATCGAGGGTTACCATTTTCGCGTGATTACCGATCACAGTAGCTTGCGTTGGTTAAACAATTTAAAGAACCCAACCGGACGTTTATCACGCTGGGCTCTTGCACTACAGGGATATGACTACGAAATCGTGTACCGAAAGGGTAGCGCCCATACCGTCCCGTACGCCCTCTCGCGATCGGGGGAGGTTAGGGTCTCTGCCATATGTGCCGTCGAAGTAGAGACCAAGGACCCGTGGTATTGTCAGCGGAGGGACGAGGTCCAGCGGGACCCCGACCGCTTTCCCGAGTGGCGATGCGAGGGCGAACGCCTATATTACCGAAGGGCGGACCCATTAGTGGCAGAAAACTCGACCGATCTGAATAGTTGGAAATTAGTCCTACCGAAAGACCTTAGACAGCGAGCGTTGCAAGAGTCCCACGATGAACCCTAAGCGGCCCATCTCGGCGTAGATAAGACCTTTCGTCGATTAGCTCGTGAATATTACTGGTTCGAAATGTTTCACGACGTTTTAACGTATGTGCGGCGTTGCCAGACGTGCCAGAGCATCAAGGTGGAACAGCAGCGCGCCGCGGGGTTGTTCGGGTCACGAGTGGTTTCGCAACCCTGGATTATGGTTGCCGCGGATGTTATGGGACCGTTCCCGCCAAGTAAATAGCAAAATGTATATCTATTGGTCGTACAGGATGTATTTACGAAATGGGTGGAGTGCAGACCGTTGAGACGGGCCACGGGGGCCCTAATTAGAGAAGCGATAGAGGACTTGGTTCTTTGTCGGTGGGACGTACCTAAGGTGCTACTCACCGACAATGGAACCGAGTTCGTCAATTCCACTTTAAAAGAACTAGCCGAGTCTTACGATATTAATTTCTGCCGAATCCCGCCATACCACGCTAAGTCAAATCCCGTGGAAAGGGTAAATCGTGTCCTAAAGACCATGCTAGTGGCATACCTCGAAAATAATCACCGCGACTAGGATAGCCACTTGGCGGCTCTTCGTTTCGCATATAACACCGCACACCACGACGCTCTGGGTACAACTCCGGCATTTCTAAACTTCGGGCGTAACCCTTTTCCGATGAGGTCATTGCGACGACCTTGGAGCCAGATAGGGTAATCCTAGACGCGGAGCCCCGTAGCTGGAGAAAGCGATGGGAAGACTAGAGTCCCTCCAATTATGGGTGAGAAATAATCTTGAGGAATCTTGGCAGCGAATGGCCGTATATTATAATAGGAAACACGTTATGAGGCGATACCAGGTCGGAGATCTCGTATGGCGTAGGCAGCGAATTCTCTCGTCCGCGGCGAATTATATAGCAGCGAAATTAGCACCGCGTTTTATCGGTCCGTGTCAAATCAAACGAATTATTTCACCGGTGGTGTACGAGGTCGCGGATGTCACTGGAATTGGCTCGCGGACATGTCATGTATCCGATTTGAAATCTGTATGTATGTGAGAGTGGATGTGATATCCTTGATCCCGTCTCCCCTTAGGCCCTCTTTCCCGACCGGTAGGCGAGGACAGGTGTTGAGATGGCGGACCGGACCGACGACCTGGAGGCCCTAATGGCGCCGGTCCTGCACCTATGCCAGGCCCTTCGGGCTCAATTTGACATGGCGGCGCGCATGGACCCGGACCAACTGGGGGTTCGACTGCCGGAGATCCGCCGCGCCCTTCCGTGTGAGCTGCAGGAGCCGGGGGCCCAAGTTCGCTCCACCGGCACCCAAACTGAGGGGGCCAAGGACGTCGGCGAGGACGTTCCCCGTGGCGAGGATCCAGGGAAGCCCGACCCGCAAGAACCGTTGACCGATTCTCTCGAATCGCCAGTTCCATCGACCCAGGAGCCGGACTCCACCACGCCGACGGAGGGTCTGAGCCAGGCTGTCCCGGCGGGGCTAACCCGCCCCGAAGAGGTGTCGGACGGGAAGTCCGAGCCTCCGCCAACCACCATCCCGCCGGAAGCGCCCGGAACAGCCGGCGGGGGGGTCCCGCGGAGGAGAGGCCGTGGGGTCTGGACCAGGGCGGACCACCGCGGGGAGGAAGCCTTCCCCCCGATTGGACGGAGACGGGGAGCCCCACGCTAGGATCCCGCACCGGGTCGGATGGCCGCCACGATGAAGGGCGAGACCGCCCAGCCCAACCTGGTCTATTTCGACCTGACCCGGTATCGCTTGTGGGGCCTTCTAGTTACCGGGGGGGACCTCTGGAAGACGCAGTCAACGACCGCCAGCGAGTCTCCGGAGGACGAGCCCGAGGAAGAGGCCGTGCGGCACCCGTCAGCCCTACTTCGAGCGACTGGGTGGCGACGAGTGCTGGAATTGCCAGCGCTTCGGCCACCCGTACTTGGAGTGCCCGGCCCTCCGACAAACGTTCTGCTATGGGTGCGGGGCCCGAGGCCGAACACTTCCTAGTCCACACAAGAGGAGCTCCTGTCGCCGGTAAACCCCTGGGAGATGTGTTACCTCCCGGGGCACCGTGACCCAGAAGAGCCGGAACCAACGCATCTCAGCACTGACGCCGGTTTAGTTTTTTTATATTTTTATTTTATTCGGATCACGACTAAATTCTTTTATTTACGTAACGTCGTCTTTGTGTCCTCTAAGCCGGACCATGGACCTCGATGGGAAATCCGAGGCTCTAACGAGAGTTAATTCTTTGTATCCCGAGGGGAAAGTGAGCCTATAACCAGTTTTGGTTTGTCCCGAAGGGAAGGTTACAATATAATAAGTTTTGTTTTTGATCCCGATGGGAAACATTAAGAGTCGGTGACTAGTCTTGTGTCTTTTGGTCCCGATGGTAAAGTAAGAGGGGGCGATTAGTTTGTTTTTTTTAGGAAATGTACTAAGTTGTTTTCGTTTTTTGGCATTTTGAAGGTAGCGTATGTCACGCCCCGTCGTTTCCGTACCCCCAAGGGATTGTAAGTTCCCGTAGGGCTGGACGACCCTAGGTATTCTTCTCGTCCGGGATTCCTGTGAACACTGACTCGGTCAAGAGAGACGCCTTCCTTTTGTATGCGAGGAAATAAATCCCGAGTAAATAATACTGTCCTGTACCTTTTCGTGTTTCCCGTCCCGCGACTTGAAAGTCATTTGGGTTGTGTGGGGGGCTCCTATAGCCTCCGCAGGCTCCGGCTTCCCCAGGGGGGGAGGAATTTGTGACGTGTGAATTTCCTCATCCGTCACAAGGTGTAATAGTACGGATTAGGCCGTGCAAAATGCACCGTCTTTTCCACACTGTCGTGAGTCCGAGCCGCGTCAGAATTTTCAGGGAAAATTAAATCACTGGTTTCCGAGGTGCGAAGACCCGAGGGCAGACCCGTCGGGCATGGCAGAGATCGCTGGGGTTGGGATTTAATTCCTAGAATTCTCCTATAAACTTTATTTCATAAATAGTTCGCCTCTGGCTGACTCCTGACTTTCTACCTTCTAAATATATGTCCAATTGGGACCTGAATCTATTCTAACTTTATTAAATTTGGTAATATTTCAATTTATTCTCCTTGCTATCTAAGCCTTTCCTCTATGAGAACTCATCCTATTCTACCTTTTAGAATTTTCCTCGGAGTCTCATGGAGTCTCGCGGCCTCTCCCTACTCATAGACTTCCTCCTACTTCTCGCACTTTTCGCATCGCCTATTTCTTAGGTTATTGCGCACGCGTCGATCGCCGTCGATTTCGCTCTCGCGCAAGCGCTCCCAATTCGCCCCGTTACAAAGGGGTGTATGAAAGGCCGGAGTGCGGAGGGGTCCCCTTGGTAATCATCAGGTTAAGGCTGGGATGGAGAAAATAAGGAAAAAGGTGGCATTAAGACCTTCGGTACAGAGACACGGCGCGCCGGCTGAGGAGTACCGCCGGTTGCCCGGTCCAGGGGGGACGCATGAGGCGTCCCGCAATTAGGAGAACCTGCTGCCATCGGCCGGTGGCCGACCTAATTAGTCGGCCTAGTGACCCACTTCGGCGGGGCCAGAGGGAAAGGTCGGCTCCCGGGCTTAGGTCCAGCGGGGCCCGCTAGGAGAACATCAAGGCGGGAGCGGAAGTCCGGTCAACGACACCGCCATTGCCAAGGGGACTAGCTACGCGGAAGGGCCTCCCGAGGACAGTGGAGCGGCTTCCGTAACCTCCCCGACAAGGACAGTCCCGTCGCGACGCCCGCCGTAGCCGGGGATCGTCCCGTCCCGAGGGGAGCGTCTCGCCGAGTACCCGCTGCGCTGCCCTTCCGCGGGAGGAAGTCCTGTCCAGAACGACCGGTGACTGGTGAGCCCGAACCTGCCCAGGGGGCCTCCTAAGTCGCGCCATTTTATATCCCATCGATCGTGCCGCGAGCCATTCCCGTCGTTTTCCGCGTCCGTCTCGTGCCAAGTGTAGAGTCCGTTTGTGAGCCTGAATTCCGACGCCGGGCGGAGGGTGCCGACACCCCGGATTTCGGTGTGTGGGGCCGACCGACGACCGCGTGGCGGGCCGGATGCGAGCCACCATTTTCGCGCCGGGCGGCCCTGCCGGACCGCTTGGGCCGAAGGAGTTATCGTGGTCGCGTCCCGGTGGTAGTTTCTGTACGAAAGCCGGGAAGAGATCCGCGCCCGCCTATTTTACCGAGCCCCGTATCGAATGTACCGATTTTAATCCCGAGGTGCGCGCGCGCACCTGGCGCCCTAAACAAATCGGGCCTTCGGAAGGGCCGAAGACCGGGCTCGACCCCTGATCAGGACTTGAAACCGGGCGTAGGACTATTTGCCGACTAGGGTTAGGGATTCCCGTCGCAATAGATATGATAGTAACAAATGTCTCTGAATGTGCTTCCTCGGCAGTGGCTGTGGCTTGTCCACCGCGCGAGGCCTTCCACCCGTATCTCTTGGCGCCTCCGGGCCTCACCAGGTCGATCCTCTCCGAATCGAGGCGCTGGGATCACCAGACCGCTGGCCCTTGCCGGAGAACTTCCTCGGTCGGAGCGCTCCACCCGGTTGGGAGACTCTCAATTGGTCCATGTACCGCTTTCCGGGTGGGCGTCCTCCCGGTGACCTCGCAGAATTCCCCCCGTGGGACGAGGGGTCCCACTCCCCGGATGTTTTGGGGAGTCTGGGCCCCTGCCTCGACCTCCTCACGTCCCTCCCCTCGCTCGATCCCGCGGGTGCTGAGGGGTCCTGGAGCAGAACGGCACTGATACTAGTCTCCTCACACCATCCTTAGAGTTTCGCGGAGATCCCGTATCGTCTACTGCGGTCGTGGTCCTGGGACGGACGAATATCCGTCACAACATAAAAAGTATCCAATAATTTATTAAAATGTAATAACCGAAAACGTGTTTTCATTTCTAACTTCCTTAATTATAATTTCAGGGTTCTATAATTATTATAAATGAAGACTTTTCATTTTGGCTTTTTTATTGTTATTAAATGTAACAATTCTTTATTATCATTATCATTTTAAGTATAGATTTTAAATTAAAACTACGAATCGTTTATATAATATAAATATAAGAAAAGTATCGATGCCAGTACACCAACTGGAAAGTATTGATGTTAAAACAGGTATCGAAAGAAAACTACAAATTATTTGTAACGTAGAAAAGAGGAAAGTATCAAGTTATCAGTACACAGAGCTCGAAGTGATAATGTTGAAACTGGTATCAATATATTTGTTATAATTCATTTTTAGTTTTCTTTCGATACCAGTTTTAATATTAAATCCTTTACTTCTACAGTATAATTAAATTTTCGTTTGATACTGATTTTAACATTAACACTTTCAGCTTACTGAATACTTCTTTTATCCCTTACGCGAGCAGTAATTGCTCTATCCAAATGAAACTTGGTTAATTTATAGACCAGAACAATACAAAAAAAGCATATTTTGATTTTTTTCGAAAAACGAATTTTAAGGGTTGCAACAACCCTTTAATAAAATGATATAATCTCGTTTTAAAACCAGCTTTGTACGACTTTCTTGGACTTAAGGGGCTTTAACGATTAAAATTAATAAAAGAATACAGTCAGGTATCATCCGATACTTTCGAAGGGTAAATTACCCCTTGGGTTCAAAGGAATGTGATTCGTAGAATATAAGACAATGGAATCAGGTGTCCTCGTACTTAGTGCGTAGCCGAGTGGTAACGCCGCGCGAGCGAGCAGTATGGAGTGCCAGGTTTTCAACCACTATGTGTAAGTATAATAATATTTCATCCTTTCATCTTTAAGAACTACAGTTGCAATGTAAAATACAAACACCGTTACGTTCAGTTTTTACATTAATACAATCTATATATAAAACAATGTAATCCGTCTACACAATTCGATGACTGTTTTATATTTAGATTGAATTAATGTAAAAACTTTATCGTGCCATATCTTTACATGCAAAGCAGCAATCAGAGTCGGGTAAATTTTTAAAAATTCCTGATTTTTTACTGAATTTTCTGAGTTGTAACGGGGCGAATTGGGAGCGCTTGCGCGAGAGCGAAATCGACGGCGATCGACGCGTGCGCAATAACCTAAGAAATAGGCGATGCGAAAAGAGAAGGAGGAAGTCTAGGAGTAGGGAGAGGCCGCGAGACTCCAGGAGACTCCAAGCAGAATTCTAAAAGCCAGAATAGGATGAGTTCTCATAGAGGACAGGCGTAGATAGCTAGGAGAATAAATTGAAATATTACAAATTTAATAAAGCTAGAATAGATTCAGGTCCCAATTGGACATATATTTAGAAGGTAGAAAGTCAGGAGTCAGCCAGAGGCAAACTATTGATGAAATAAAATTTATAGGAGAATTTTAGGAATTAAATCCCAACCCCAGCGATCTCTGCCATCGAGGTAGCCGTCGCCTCCCTAAATTCGAAATCCTTTTCAAACCCAATCCTGGGACTGTGCTATGGCAGCATCTCCCAAAAACACGAACAAGTAGATCGTGAAAAGAAAAAGAAAAGAAAAAGAAAAGTGAAAGAAAAGGAGCCATACCTTCGATTGACAGAAGTCAATCGAAGCAGGTTCGCAGGAAAAGAATACAAAGAAAGTGTAGATCCGTACCTTCAGCCTTGTTAATGCGACAGCTCTGAAGCAGGAACTAACACTATTTTCGATTGTGAAAGACTGCTCGGACTCAATCATTGAGATTGCCTTCGATCTGCCGAACTTTCACAGTCGATTCGAAGAATCGGAGCACGAAGAAGTGCAAAACAAAGAACCCAACACAACATATCCTCTCAGCCCTCAAAACCCTAAGACCAGTGGATAGCCGAAACTGAATAACCTAAATTAAGTTAAGACTAACACTTGCAGAGCAAAACTCCAGGGAGGGAATCAATTAATTCAAAGCAAATTTAGGAATTGTTTAAAACGGAAATTAAGAAGTTAATAGGATTCCGAATTACTAGGAAACCAACCCAATCGTACCCACACCTTGAATCCTTTTTATCCGGATTCAACGATGAACAGTTGGCGTACTCTCATGAGATAAATCGTTAGTCTGAGAATTCAATTCCGATCCAAAATAAATCCAGCACAACCAAGTAAAAATAGCTAAATACTCATCGGTCAGAGTTGTTTAAGGATCTCAGAGCATTCGAGATATCGAAACACGAGATCGATTCGGAATTTCGGCCCTGATTAGCTGAGCGAGCGACGCTTAGACTTATAAGAAACCGAAACATTGTCTGCGCGGCACGAGACATAGCGATCCTTCTCTAATTCGCACGCCTGCCTCTCTCTTACTCGGGTCTTCGCACCTCGGAAACCGGTGATTTAATTTTCCCGGAAAATTCTGACGCGGCTCGGACTCACGACAGTGTGGAAAATACGGTGCATATTGCACGGCCTAATCCGTACTATTACAGAGTTTATCGGAAGTTTATTTCTTTATCAGTAGCAAAGAAGAAATTATATTTTCATTTCCCCCACTCCTGAAATCCTGATCCTTATTGTATATAACTCTGTAGCGTCTCGCTCGAACTCAACGCGCAGGGCGCGTTTCTCGCATCGCTCAACGCTACGAGTTTCTTGATAACTCTGTAGCGTCTCGCTCGAACTCAACGCGCAGGGCGCGTTTCTCGCATCGCTCAACGCTACGAGTTTCGTGATGAACATCTCTTTGAGATATACTCGAAGGCTAAATGACCGGATATTAAACACGCCCGCCCGCCCGCACGCACGCACGCACGCACGCACGCACACACGCACACACATGGTTAATCTACGTCATAGATATTTATTCAACATATACATGTATTGGTAAAAAAAAATGAAATTGATAACATTTTTTCAGCCGAGCTGTGTGAAAACCTGTTCAGTACAGCTGTGCAGTCACAACATTTTTTAACACAACATTTTTTGCAATTGTCGGAATTTGAACCCAAGTCTCCTGGGTCGAAAGCAATAACACTGATCATGACGCTACCTAAGCCTATTAAGGAATGAATATTTTTTGCACTTATGAAGACCGCTGCAGTACACCTCAATGAGTGCAAATGATACATATTGCATCCTGTTATTAACTTATTCTTAAATAAAACTCGTAAACAATTATAAAATTGAAGTCATTAAAAAAAAATACCAGTATGTAATAAAATCATTTTATTTAGAAATGTATAACAAATGTATACTGATTCACTTTTAAGATACCAAATTCGTAATTTTACTGCAACCTTATATACAATAAGTGCATGAATTTTATGAATACTTTTTAAATATGTTTCATTTAAATATACGCAATTCTTTACAGTGTAACATTATTTTTATATGTCTGTAGAAGCTGTATATAAACTATTAATCTGAATACCAACTATTAATTTAACGTTTTCCAATATTTTAGATATCTATATACGTTATCAAGACTTCTATGATATATCTACTGAAAATATAAGCGTGAAAAAGATTTATATATTGATGTATATTCATGTAATATTTTTATTATGCATACCATAGAAGATGTATGTTTTCTATACTTACCCAGGCACCGTGAATCGCGGAATATCCGTAAATTAATCGTATATAAATGTTTCTTGAACGTATGTAAGATATATATATTGTAGGGATATTGGAATTGCGAAAGAGCGACAGTGTCGTACGTCCGTTTTTAATGGTAACAGATAAACTAATGTTTATTAATAAATAAATTGATACAATACACGTCTTTATGGAGTTCCCGTCTTTTCTGACTTATGCCCGTCGTAATCGTCGTCGTTGGTTTGGAACTGCCCAACCTTTTCGTTTCGGATCGGCCCGAAACCCCCGTATCCCGGCTGGTCGGATACCGTTGCTCGTTTCCAAAACGCGCGTGCATTGCACGTTTTAAAGGAAATCCTAAACAGCCGAGGAAAACGTCCAGGTTGCCCTTCCGAAAACTCCCTGCCGACTTTATTGCTTTATGGTATACCAGGTGCGTCTTGGCAGACCCCGCTGAACGTCTTACAAAACTAATGGGACAAATGTCGTAGGAACTAGCGCTAAATATCTAGTTACTACAATTCGGCCATCCTGTAATCAATATCTGCCCTCAGATATCCTCATTGTTCTCACTGTCGGATGATTCGTCGTAAAATTCTTTTCGCCACGGTTTCATGAAATCTGCCGCGGTTGACGTACGTTGAGGACCTTCATGTTCGCCGATTTTTTTCTACGACATAACGGTCTCCGCGTAATACCCTCGTGACTTTATATGGGCCTAGGAATTTGTCACGAAACTTCATACCTGAGCCATACTGCGTTCGCTTGATTGCGGCTACGTCGTCCTCTTTGTAGCAGGTCGCTACCTTCCTTTTTTTATTATAAGTTGTAACGTGGTGGGCTCGATGCCCCCTCACGTTACGGGGAATTAGGTCCATCGGAGGATGGACCTGGTCCCCCGCACCCCTTATTTGGAATATGTGAGACGAAGAAGGTCCTCCGATTACCTCTTAGAGTTCGATGCTACTGGTCACTACCCCAGGAAAAATCCTACATGTCCTTTTATTGCTGCGTAGGGACAGGTGGGCTACGGGAAATCATTGAGATCGGGACCTCTCTCTTATTCTCTCTCTGCTCGATGGATACCTCTCCAATATATAACCTAAGAGATGGAGGGGAAAACCAGTCGAGCCAGATTAATAATAATCCTACACATGAAAGAATTGTAGGAATCAAATTTACCTGGCGGTGCGGTCGAGCCGAGGCGGGCGGCGTCGGGACCTAACCTCGTAAGGGCCTCCGCGGATCGAACTGGCAGATCTTGGGGAAGCCGACATCGGCTTGGAGATCGTGGGCAAGGAGTCCGAAGGAGGACACTCGCGGTCCCTCGGCCGCAACCAAGAGCCTGTCACCGGCCCAGAAGTTAGAGGTGCCGGTTGACAGGCGAGGTTATGTCTCCCGGCGCGGGCACACGGGTGCCCGGGGACCGGTGAACGGCCGGTAGGGAGGGACGGGCGCCGCGCGCGCGGGATGCGCCGGCGGCCCGAAGCACGGCGTTGCCGGCCGGGAAGGACCCGCAAGGGGAGGTCCGGCCAATCAGGAGCAATTACGCGGAATTCGCCAGCGATCCCCGGATGGCCTGGATCCCGCTCTGATGAGCGATCCGAGGCGCGTGCCCCGGGCCAATGGCCAAAGACTTTAGGATGCGCCGGCCAATCGGATCGGTCATCGGGTGAGGGGGGGGGTGGGGGGGTGTCCGGCGTCGCGTGCCCGGCTGGCGCGTGTTGCCGGGTAATAAAAAACAAAGGGAGCCTGGCTCCTTCTTCCTGGATGGACCACCGGCGAAGGCAGACGTGCCAGTGAAGCCTTTGAGATTTGATTTTGAGAGTGTGGCAGAGAGAGAGAGAGAGAGAGAGAGAGACGAGAGACATCAAGGAGTCCCATCGTTGTTATTTAAGGTATTGGCCATACGGCCTTGATTACGTTATTTTTATTGATTGTGATGAGGCGCACGGTCCCTGTCCGATAGGGCCACGCCATTTTTCGGTAAACGTAAATTCAGTGACCGGTAGCAGCGAGGAGGACGCGATCGCGTCGTATAGTAAGTAGCGTTCTTTAGACCGGGAGCCCGCGACCCTGAATATTGTGAACCGCGAGTGTAGAGTCGCGAAGTAGAGTAGAGATTTAGCGTCGCCCGGTGGCGACTGGCGCCCATTCCGTGATTGATAGTATTTGGAGCGACGAGCTTTGTGACGGAAACCACATCACAAATTTTGGCGCCCAACGTGGGGCCCGGGAAACTGTACGCAGGAGCGCCAGTGCCTTCGGACCGCTCCGTTTGAATGTTTAGATTTTCCGGTGAGCTCGCGCCGCGTATCGCAAATTCTCGCTGCGTAATATTGTTAGGGTGAGAAATCGAAATTAAAATAAAATAGAAAAAGTAGATAGCGTCCTTTCCCCCCACTCCTCCTTCCTACCCCTGGGGAATGCGACCGGCCCCTTCGTTTGTTTTTTTTGTGTGCTTGTCGTCAAGCCATTCCTACGGGGAGTGTTGCGTGGCCCCTACCCGATGACGACCCGCCGTACTTCTTCTCGGAGAAAGCTGTAGGAGTAAAGCCAAAGTAAAGAACTTGTGGGGAATCTCGCGTGAATCAATTAAACTCTCCCTTTTTGTTTTTATAGAGTAAATTATGAATCCCTTAGTGATTGTTAAACATTGAGATCCCCGATACCTTGAATATTTTTGGATATTATTTGTCGTTTTTAGTACAGTTGTAGAGATGCTAGTTGGGGATGGCCACCCCAGGATAACAGCCATGTTACCCAGGAAGGACCGAGCTCAGTGTGGGCCGCCAATGCCGCCCCTCCTGTATCAGCCGGCACCCCTTTCGAGTCCTGACCGTGCCAAGGACCACCGTATAGGGGTTCGACTTCGCGATTTCTCGCCTCTCGGAATCCCAACTTATCGGGTCCCCTAGATAATGCCGCCCTAGCTCGAGAAGTCCGTATCTGCGATCTCCTCCACAAGAGAGGAATCAAATTTTCAGGGAAGCCCAGGGAAAGTGCGGAAGATTTCCTCCGCCGAGTCGAGCAATGCGGCCGGGGAGCAGCCATCACACCGGAGGACGTCCTGCGGGGACTCCCGACCATATTGGCAGGGGAGGCCCTACTATGGTACGAGGTCGAGGGCACGACGTGGGAGAGCTATGAAGAGTTCCGAACCCGATTCAAGGAACAGTTCGGAGTGCCGGGTCTCCAGAAGAGGCTGAAAGCGGAAGCCATTAAGAGGACCCAAGCCCCGAACGAAACTATTGCGACATTCTTATTGAAGCTGCGGCTGTTATACAGCCATTTAGAACCACCAATGAGTGAAGAGGAGCAATTGGACTGGGCCTACAAGAACTTACACCCTTCATATAGGGAACGCATCTCCAGAAGGACGGTCCACACTTTCAGAGATCTAAAGGAACTGGGGCAGGAAGTTGAAATGGACCGACTACATCGGCAAACTTACGCTCCTCCTCCTTCAGCAGCCCGCTCCGCCGTGAGGGCCGCGGCCTATGCGGACGGGGATATGGATACGCGCCAGGCGGTACAGGCAGTAGAAGCGAAGAATCCCCCGATTATAGAGGAAGTGGACATTTCTCCAAAACCCCGACGGAAGATAGGGCCCTCAGTAATGCCAAAGAAGAGACTAGCCCTCCCATCACCCGACAAACCCCAGGTACAGGCCACCCAGTCCCCGCCACAAGCGGCCCCCAGAGGACCCAAGAAGAGCAGTTCGCCAAGACCCGTCCGGAAATTCACGGGCCCGCCACCAGGGATCTGTTGGAACTGTGGCCAGGAGGGACACTGGTTTCAGGACTGCCCGTATGAAAGGACAAAGTTCTGCTACCGATGTGGCCAAAAGGATGTCGTCACTCCCGAATGCCCCACCTGTAAGCAGAGAGCTTCGGGAAACGAGAAGAGGAGGGGACAGTAAGGGTCAAGCTCCCCTCCGACCAGTTGAAGAGGACCCACACCCCACCAGAGCTACCCGATTCAAGGAACAGTTCGGAGTGCGGGGTCTCCAGAAGAGGTTGAAAGCGGAAGCCATTAAGCGGACCCAAGCCCCGAACGAAACTATAGCGACATATTTATTGTAGCTGCGGCTGTTATACAGCCATCTAGAACCACCAATGAGTGAAGAGGAGCAATTGGACTGGGTCTACGAGAACTTACACCCTTCATATAGGGAACGCATCTCCAGAAGGACGGTCCACACTTTCAGAGACCTAAAGGAACTGGGGCAGGAAGTTGAGATGGACCGACTACACCGACAAACTTACGCTCCTCCTCCTTCGGCAGCCCGCTCCGCAGTAATGGCCGCGGCTTATGTGGACGGGGATATGGATACGCGCCAGGCGGTACAAGCAGTGGAAGCGAAGAGTCCCCCTATTATAGAGGAAGTGGTTGTTTCTCCAAAACCCCGACGGAAGGTAGGGCCCTCAGCAATGCCAAAGAAGAGACTAGCCCTCCCACCACCCGAGAAACACCATGTACCGGCCACCCAGTCCCCGCCACAAGCGGCCCCCAGAGGACCCAAGAAGAGCTGTTCGCCAAGACCCGTCCGGAAATTCACGGGCCTACCACCAGGGATCTGTTGGAACTGTGGCCAGGAGGGACACTGGTTTCAGGATTGCCCGTATGAAAGGACGAAGTTCTGCTACCGATGTGGCCAAAAGGATGTCGTCACCCCCGAATACCCCACCTGTAAGCAGAGAGCTTCGGGAAACGAGAAGAGGGGGGGACAGTGAGGGTCAAGTTCCCCTCCAACCAGTTGAAGAGGACCCACGCCCCACCAGAGCCCTTAACCACATGAGGGTTCCAGTACCACCTTCTTGCCGGCGAGCAAGACCCCCGGTGCTTCGTATGGTTAAGAGTGGAAGGGCGAAGATTGCCCGCTTTGGTAGATTCCGGAGCAACACGCTCCTATGTAGGGCCCCGAGTGGCCAAAGCCCTCAAGACCCATATCCGACAGGTGGATAGTAAGGTCTGGGTCGCCAACGGTGAGTTGGTGGATTGCGAGGGCGAGTTTCCCTGGAAGTTGGTAACCTCCGGAAAAACATAGTCTTGACAGTAATGTCCTCCCTGAGCCAGGACTGATCAGGCCAGACTTCAAGAAACTATTCACCCTGCAGACCGACGCGAGCGACTATGCCCTAGGTGCTGTCCTAACCCAAGAGGTGGACGGAGAAGAGCACCCGATAGTCTTCGCTAGCCGCGTCCTGACACCTGCAGAGAGGAAGTACAGCGTGACTGAGAAAGAGTGCCTGGCCGTACTATGGGCCGCTAAGAAGATGCGTCCCTATTTAGAAGGCATGAGCTTTAGGGTGATAACGGACCACAGTAGCCGTAGGTGGCTCCGTAATTTGAAGGATTCGACAGGCCGACTAGCGAGGTGGGCCCTCGCCATGCAGGGCCTAGACATGGAAATCATTCATAGAAAAGGATCTATGAATGTCGTCCCCGACGCCCTATCTCGCCAGTATGAGGATCAACTGGCGTGTCTAGGGGCCCTTGGAGATACCCAGGACCAGTGGTATTCGGCTCGAATGGAAAATGTGCGAGAAACACCCCGAAAGTACCCAACCTGAAGGGTAGAGGAAGGGAAGCTCTACTGCCATAGGGAGAACCCAATCATCGACCCCGCCCTCCCCAACTGGAACAGTTGGAAACTGGTTTTACCGGGGGAGATGAGACAGCGAGCCCTATCGGATGCCCATGCCATCCCCAGGCCGGACATCTGGGGGTGGAGAAGACCTACCAGCGAGTGGCCCAGGACTTCTACTGGCCGGGCATCTACCACGATGTGGCTCGCTACGTAAGAGGGTGCCCGGCCTGCCAGCAGCACAAGGTGGAGCAGCAGGTACCACCAGGACTCATGCGGGAACGCCACATCGAGGGACCGTGGTCGGTGGTCGCGGCAGATGTTATGGGACCCTTCTCACCAAGCCGTTCTCAGAAGCGATACCTCCTAGTGTTCAAGGACTTGTTCACAAAATTTGTGGAGGTCGCGGCGTTGCGAAAAGCTACCGCGACCACTATTATGAATGCTTTCGATCATCTAATTATTAACCGGTGGGGTTGTCCCCAGTTCTTCCTGTCCGATAATGGTACGGAATTCGTAAACCAGGAAGTAAAGGACCACCTTTCATCCCTAGGGATCCGACACACCACAACGCCCCCCTATCATGCTCAGGCCAACCCGGTTGAGCGAGTCAACCGGACCCTAAAGGGCATGATAGCAACATATGTAGGTCAGGATCATCGAGACTGGGACGAGCACCTACCGGAACTGGCGTTCGCGATAAATACGGCGGTGCATGCGTCGTCCCAGATCTCGCCAGCGTTCTTAAATTTTAGTCGCAATCCCCGTCCTGTTAGGAATCTCCGTGACGAAATCCACGATCCCGACTCCTTGGACCCGGGGGATGTGCACGCCTGGGCTGATCGAGTTACACGGGTTGGGTTCATTCGCGATCTCGTGGGAAGGAACATGGAGCAGGCAACGGCGTGCCAGGCGCGTTATTACAACCTGCGGCGCCGT
Organism: Orussus abietinus; assembly: GCF_000612105.2. Taxonomy (NCBI): domain Eukaryota; kingdom Metazoa; phylum Arthropoda; class Insecta; order Hymenoptera; family Orussidae; genus Orussus; species Orussus abietinus. The sequence goes on along the minus strand of NW_019394856.1, from coordinate 31,467 downwards.
TCGCTCCAGTTCAAAGTAGGGGATTGTGAGATGAGGAGGAATCGTGTCTTCTCATCAGCAATAGACCATTTCGCGGCCAAACTGGCACCCAAGTTTATAGGGCCCTATGTCGTGCACCGGGTAGTGACGCTGGTAGTGTACGATCTAGCTGATCAGGCCGGCCGTGTTACCCCTCGGATCCATGTAAAGGACCTCAAACCCTATCACTCTCCCACTGATATAGGGCCTAGAGATGTTATAACTAATCCGTCTTTACCCCCTACAGGCTCAACTGATGAGGACGCGCACCACGAGCCCGCGGACCCCCAGCCAATTTTGGTTGGGGGAGGAGGAGGAGGCGGCCCCGGCAGGCCGGGCCAGCCAGGCGCCTCCATTTCGAGGACGGCGCGTCGCGGGCGCCCCCGCGCTGCCTGCGCTCCTGGAGGAGGCCGGGGAGGAGGAACCCCGGGCAGCGCCCCCGCCTCTCCCTACCTTGGGGACTTCGTCCCCGAGGTGGGGTGGGCCGTGGGGAGGGGGGGCGCCCGGGGCCGCCACCGACCAGGCCCACAGACGGCGAGCTGCCGCGGTCGTACGCGGGGGCGGTGGCGGGGCCCCCGCGAGCGAGGAGCCTCCGACGGCCGCCCGACGGGGCCAGGGACGGCCCCGCAAGGTCCCCCCCACTGCCCCGGCCGCTGTTGGCCATCCCAATTCCCCGACCTCCATCCCCCACGCCGACTCCCACCCCTAAACCCCCGGCCCTGATGGCCGTCCCTGTCCTCCCACCCACACCCCCCATCTCCGTTCCCAAACCCCCAACCCCTGTCCCGACTCCCACCCCTAAGCCCCCGGCCCTGATGGCCGTTCCTGTCCCCCCGCCCAGACCCCTCATCCTCGTTCCCAAACCCCCAACCTCTGTCCCGACTCCCACCCCTAAACCCCCGGCCCAGATGGCCGTTCCTGTCCCCCCGCCCAGACCCCCCATCACCGTTCTTAAACCCCCAACCCCTATCCTGACTCCCACCCCTAGGGCCGCTGATGGCCGTTCCTGTCCCCCCGCCCACACCCCCCATCTCGTTCCCACACCCTCGACCCCTGTCCCGACTCCCACCCCTAAGCCCTTGGCCCTTATGGCCATCCCGGTATCCCGACCCACCACTCCCATCCCAGTATCCCGACCCATCACCCCTACTCCCGTATCTCGGCCCACCACCCCCATTCCCACCTCCCGACCTCCGACCCCCCCAGCCCTAATGTCCACCCCAATTCCCCGTCCAAGAACCCCCCAGTCCTCCTCCCCAATTCCTTCTCCTCGCCCCCCAACTCCCTCACCCCGCAACCACACCCCTACTCCCACACCCTCGCGCCAATCCTCTTCCCCCATATTCATCCTTCCCGTTTCTCCCATCCCAGCCCTCTCCGACATATTTGCGGCTCCCTTTTCCTTTCTAATGTCCTCCCCTAACCCCTCACCACCCCCATCCCCTCCCGCCGCTCGTATCCCTCCGCCACCCCCATCCCCTGCCACTTCTCCTGCCCCGACATCACCCCCTTCTACTCCTCCCTCCCCTTCCTCCCCTTCCTCCCCTTCTTCCCTCTACCGGGCCCCGTCCTCCGGGGGGTGGTAGCCCTGGGAAGGGTTCCCTCCCTCCCGGTCGGCGGGCCCGACACCCGCACCCCCTCCCCCACTCCCTCCTACTCTTCCTTCTCCTCCATTATCCTCCCGTCCAACGCCCTTTTCTCGTCTCATTCCTCTCCTTTTCCCCGACCCCACTCCCGCTCCTCCCGGTCCTCGGGCCCTTGCGTCCTTCCGGGGTGCGCCTCCCCGTCCCCGCTGATGAGCCTCTCGGTACCTAAGCCACTTAAGGTGGAGGACGTGCAGGTCGGGCCCCGGGAGGGCTGCTGGCGGTGCGGGAGCCGGGGCCACCTGCACCGGCGGTGCCTGAACCCAGCGCGGGGCCCCTACTGTTACCTCTGCGGGCGGCCTGGGGTGCGCCTCTCGGAATGCCCCGACCACCGACTGTACTGGCTCGGAAAGCCTTGTACACGGCGGTGGTACGGGATGGACAAGTAGGCGGCCCCCCCAGTGTCGCCCGTTGGGGTGGCGTGGTGAATGCCCGCGCCGGGGGCGGGTACCCCCGTGAGTCCCTTTCCTATCCCTTCTCCCTGACCACTAATCATTCCTTTTCCCCCTATCCATAGATTCCCTCCCTCGTTGGGGACCCCTCCGATTTCTCATGCCCGCCACCGTCCCGCCTGCGACTGCGGTGGTCCTGTCGGGCCCACAGCAACTAGGGCACCACCGCATCCTTTGGACAGCACCAAACAAGGCCAACGGCGACAGCCATACAGAGAACCCCGGAAACGCGTTAGATAGACTATTACGATGTTTTAAATAGGGAAATCCGACAACGAAAAAACTGACATTGTATTTCAGCCACTAAGTGCGACAACTCCCCATCCTTCTAGTAGAGTCAGCGACCTACCATTGTGAGGATTAGGGTACGTCAACTTTTAAGACTGAGTAGGGATCCCGAGCGCGGGATCAAAACACTGTGATAGCTTAGGACAAACACCGGGCCCCGATGGCCACTATAGGGGGGGCATGCGATGCCCCAACTCTGTGATATTTCGGTAAGACTGCGGGCTGACCGTAAGCCATGTAGGGATCCAGGACAAATATTAGGGTACGAGCCGCTCACAACGGCACATGCGTTCTTCCAGACGATAGGTGGATCGTGGGGAGTTCGACGGTTCGCTGCCGTCAGCGTGCGTCCCGTCTAGGCGGGGGGGTGTTGTAACGTGGTGGGCTCGATGCCCCCCCACGTTACGGGGAATTAGGTCCATCGGAGGATGGACCTGGTCCCCCGCACCCCTTATTTAGAATATATGAGACAAGGGAGGTCTTCCGATTACCTCTTAGAGTTCGATACTAATGGTCACTACTCCAGAAAAAATCCTACATGTCCTTTTAATGCTGCGTAGGGACAGGTGGGCTACGGGAAATCATTGAGATCGGGACCTCTCTCTTATTCTCTCTCTGTTCGACGGATACCTCTCCAATATAAAACCTAAGAGATGGAGGAGAAAAGCCAGTCGAGCCAGATTAATAATAATTCTAGACATGGCAGAATCTTAGGATCAAATTTACCTGGCGGTGCGGTCGAGCCAGGGCGGGCGGTGTCGGGACCTAACCTCGAAAGGGCCTCCGCGGGTCGAACTGGCAGATCTTGGGGAAGCCGACATCGGCTTGAATATCGTGGACGAGGAGTCCGAAGGAGGGCACTCGCGGTCCCTCGGCCGCAACCAATAGCCTGTCACCGGCCCAGAAGTTAGAGGTGCCGGTTGACAGGCGAGGTTATGTTTCCCGGCGCGGGCACACGGGTGCCCGGGGACCGGTGAGCGGCCGGTAGGGAGGGACGGGCGCCGCGCGCGCGCGGGATGCGGCGACGGCCCGAAGTGCGGCGTTGTTGGCCGGAGAGGACCCCGCAACGGGGGGGTCCGGCCAATCAGGGGCCATTGCACGGAATCTGCCATCGATCCCCGGATGGCCTGGATCCCGCTCTGATGAGCGATCCGAGGCTCGTGCCCCGGGCCAATGGCCAAAAACTTTAGGATGCGCCGGCCAATCGGATCGGTCATCGGGTGGGGGAGGTGGCCGACGTCGCGTGCCTATCTCCTTCTTCCTAGATGGACCGTCGATGAGAGCAGACGTGCCACGGAAAAATTTGGATAGTGATTTTGAGGAAGAGAGAGAAAGAGTGAGAGATCGAGAGGAGACGACATATCTTCGTCGAAATTTAAGGTATTGGCCATACGGCCTTGATTACGTTATTTTTATTGATTGTGATGAGGCGCACGGTCCCTGTCCGATAGGGCTACGCCATTTTTCGGTAAACGTAAATTCAGTGACCGGTAGCAGCGAGGAGGACGCGATCGCGTCGTATAGTAAGCAGCGTTCTTTAGACCGGGAGCCCGCGACCCTGAATATTGTGAACCGCGAGTGTAGAGTCGCGAAGTAGAGTAGATATTTAGCGTCGCCCGGTGGCGACTGGCGCCCATTCCGCGAGTGATAGTATTTGGGGCGACGAGCTTTGTGACGGAAACCACGTCACAGTACATAGTTTTACTTTTGATTTTCTATTGAAAAATAGTGATCCTATATTTTTCAGTGTGTATATAGTTAAATAAACATCTTTTAAATCAAGGGAACATGATTCATAAAAAATAAATAAAAATGTGCCACTGTGGAACTGTGGAATTAGATACCTCCACTAATCACTTCATTAGCTAGTCCATAATCTCAGATTTCTGTCTCTATATCGTTTGCCAAACCGACCACTTAACTTCACCACGGACACGCAGTTCATGCTTTCGATTAAATCCGTGCTTAGAATCGTACATATGATTGTCGATTCTGCAACTCGAATCTAGTGAAAATTCGAAAAGTGAATATATCCCTCAATTCCGTAATATTCACTACGGTCAAAATATGAGATACTTCGTGTGACAACTCAGCCAAGAACTCCGAGATCTCGAATTATGTTCCTTCAGTTTGGAGGTTTCACATTTTCACTTGGAGCGTCGGCTGAATAAACTCACGGGAGGTGACAATGCGAGAAGTGAGCACTCTCGCCAAAGTTACGGAATCAAGCCCATGATCCTTTCATAACAGTTACACGTGACATTCGCTTTCGTTAAATGAACCCAGAATGTTGTTTCTGTTAAATATTATTATAAATTCGTTATTAGTATTTTGTTCAACAGGTTTAGAACCGTTTCTTAAATTTCGGTATCGGAAACATACATTTTGTGATTAAAGAATCCCTCACGAGGTGTGACATCTGTCTATCCCTCACGAGGTTATATTATAATAATTAATGAATCTCTCACGAGGTGTCACATCTGTCAATCCCTCACAAGGTTATATTATTGTTGTTAAACAATCATTCACTAGGTGTGACTTCTGGCAATCCCTCAGAAAACATATATTAAAATTGTTAATGAATCGTTCACGAGGTGTGACTTCTGTCAATCCCTCAAAAAACATATACTAAAATTGTTAATGAATCATTCACGAGGTGTGACTTCTGTCAATCCCTCAAAAGATATATATTCAAATTGTTAATGAATCGTTCACAAGGTGTGACTTCTGTCAATCCCTCAAAAGATATATATTAATATTGTTAATGAATCGTTCACGAGGTGTGACTTCTGTCAATCCCTTACAAGGTTATTATATTATAGTTATTGAAGAATTTCTCAAGAGTTATGACTTTTGACACTCCTTCATAAGATACATGTTTTCAAGTTTAATTAAGGAAAATATTAACTAATATAAATTAATAGTTGTATTGACTGCATTTAATAAAAGAATTCATTTGAATTTCGTTAGTGAAATTTCTATTTGAAAAAAATTATAGATGTAAATAATATTATGGCATCATTTAATCTTCTTCCTTTACCTGACATAGAAAAAGCCGCTCTTGTAAACAACGAATGGTTAGGAGATGAACATATGCAGCGCTTCATAGCCATATTTAACAATTGTTCTGATTATTACAAAATGCAAGAGGTGTGGAAAGTTCAATTTCCACAATGTATTGATGTAGTCTCAAATAATAAGACACTTACAAATATTGAACAGTTGCTCAAATATGGAAACTGGTGAAAACGGTCATTGGGTCTGCAGCTATTACGACACTAGATTCATTTATATTTATGATTCCATAAATGCAAAAAAATTGCACAAACATCATGAAATTTATCTTCAAAAATTGTATCCCTTTTATCCTTTTGATAAACAACCTTTAAAGTTTCCTAATGTGCAGACACAATCAAATGATTATGATTGTGCATTATTTTCTATTGCTTTTGCAGTGTCATTGTTATTTGAAATTTCACCGGACAATGTTATTTATGATTCGAACTTAATGCGCCCGCACTTATTAAACATTTTTTAATACCAACATTATCGAACATTTCCCGCGAATTCTACGGGATGGTGATCCGCATAAATTATTTTCACTAAAAGAATTGACAGATAGACGTAATAAAGCACTGAAAAAAAGGAAAGTGCGTGAAATGAAGACTGAGGAACAACATAAAATGCGCCTTGATTCAGTAAAGATTTACAAGAAAATGAAAAAATATGGTACTAGCAATGAAAATAGTACCATACAAGAGAACACATTAGAAATGAGTATTAAGAACGAATTGAATAGCAATGAATCGTTACTTTTGAATAGTGCAAACCGCATAGAAACTTCTTCAAAACATATTACAGACTGTAATGTACAGAATGTACAGAAGGAAGAGCTTCCGAATGATAATAGACTTCTCAAATGTGATACATATCAAAACTGCTCCGTCAACAGAATCAGAGAAAGCTCTTTTTTATCCTTAAATGAAAAAATTGAAATTATTAATAATAAATGGATCAATTGCACTATCATAGATCATTTTAGAGCAATCTTTAACGTATTTTCTGGATATGAAATGCAGGGTACGTGGAAAATTCAACATCCAGATAGAATTCACGCAAATTCTCCGGGTATGAAGTACATACAAATATTGCATAGTGCAGAAAATATTGCACATAATGCCTCAGGACATTGGGTGTGGTTATTATAATGGAGAAACACTGTCCATTTACGATTGAATGAATAAGAAAATGTTGCACAAGCATCATGAGATATATTTGAGAAATTTGCATCCATTTTATAATTTTTATCATAAAGATTCAATTAAATTTCTTACAGTACAAACACAAACGAATCCTAACGATTGCGGAGTGTTTGCAATTGCGTTTGCTGTTTCTCTTCTTTTAAATATTTCACCAGATAAAGTGAGGTATCATTCCGAGGTAATGCGTTCACATTTATTAAAAATGCTCGAAATGAAAAAGTTAGAACATTTTCCTCTACAAATATGATCATGTGATCCAGAAATGCTTCTTTCGTTTCAACGAGAACATAAAGCACAATTGCGAACACCAATGGAAACAGTATCAAGCGGCGCCAGTGGTCTACTGTACGGTCATTCTTCCAATGGAAATCTGCTTTCCGAAAAAGAGATAATTACTAATATCGATATAGTCAACGCAAATAAAAATAGTACGTCAGTAATACCTTATATTTGTTCCGTTACAAACAAATCCGCACAATGTGAAACAGATGCACGAGTTTTGTTACGGACTTGTGAACGAAAAAAATTATCGTATTACATTAATACAGACAAAAATCGTTAAAAAAGGCGTAACGCATATAATAGTAATATTGAATATGAACCTATTCAAAAACGTAAACGTTACATTAATAATGCAATAAATGAACAATTGAAAAAGCGTAAAAGTTATGCTGATGATATCAAAATTAGATATACACAGAAGCATGAAACTTTTCAGTCGCAAGCTCATAACGCCATTCGTAACAAATCTTATTATGGTAAATACAAACGCAACATACTAACAAAGGGAACAATATACTTTGCTAAAAAATTGAACAAAAAATATCAACGAATAAGCAATGTATTAAATGTCATAAAAACAAAGCACAGTAAATAAAAATATATTACACCACTTACGAAAATATTACGATTAGAAACGGCAACAAAAAATCGAATCGAAGCTGAATGTATAATAAAATGGTGTTTCCACATTAGAGAAAAATATGTTTGCGGAATGAAAAAAGCATTGCAGAACCTTAAAATAAAAGCTGATGTTTTATTAACACGGCTTAAAAAATGTTTTGATTCTAATGCACAAAGCATGGAAGTGGCATTGTGTGGCGATAAAAGAAAACACACAGCTACATCTGAAGCATATTACGTGGAAACTGCTTATGAAACTTGTAACGCGGTGTCGGGGGCAGTAGCCGCGCTGCAAATTGTCCGGGCGTCCGAGGGGCGATTTTCGTGGGCGCCAGGCGTCCTCGTCGGGGACGCCGATCCGGGTCGATTCTCCGGGGCCGAGCCTCGGTTGGCTAAACGCCGGTCAGAGGGGCCCGGTTCGGAAAAGGGCTCGCACGCGCTCGAGAGGGCTCGCGTCTCGGTGGGGCCGAACGGGGAAGGGGGCAATTAACAACCCACTTACTTGGTCTTCGAGTAAGTTTGCTTTATTTCTTCACCGGGGTCCGGATCCTCCGAAGGTGACCCCCAAATGTAAACAGAGCGACCGAGGAGAGTCTGGTCGACTCTCGCTCGATCGCTCGAACATTCTCGTCACAAACTCCTTTACGTTTTTCAGAAGCTTTCAAATGAATGCAAGCGGCCGAGCAGTCAATATTTTTCCATTACAAACAGTGCAGAAAGATACGAAACATTCATGGTCGTGTACAATATTTTGTAAAGCAATAAACACTCAAATTTTGGAAGCGTACAAAACGTTTCTTGAAAGCATATCTTATAGTTCGTTAAGAAATGTGAGAAAAACATTCGCACGTGTCAGTAAATGCACTTTTCAGCACTACGTTGGGAAATTGGGGCATACTCACGTTTGTTATATGGACGCTTATAATTGCAAATCTTTGTTTATTTCCGTGGAATTTTTATCGCCACATTTTCTAATAGTACGTTACGTTAAAAGATTGTTTTACAAAGTTCTAGCATTTGATAATAGGGTTATGGTGCTTGATAATGCTTTGAATACTACGAGTTTAGAACTGTTGCAATATATCACATATAAGGCGCAAGAGTCTTGCAAACAGTTTGGAATCAACTGTATTACGGAAATCAATTTAAATGAAGATGACATTATATCCACGTACTCGCAGTCTTTTAAAGCTTTTATAAAGCGAGCAACAGACGTACCACGAAATATTTGTATATCTTGTGAAAAACTTTGCTTTAAAAGAGTCGTCGTATGTATATCGAAGTTGAGGAATAAAATTGTTACTAATATATTTTGGCAAGACCTGGTAAAACACGTTCAAAGTGAAGGTATTACATGTGACTATGTTTGTCGTTATTGTCTTACACAATTTCGCGCAAATAAGCTGCCGCCAACATGCATCTTGAATCAGCTTGCCGTCAAAGCGGCGCCCAGTGTAATTGTGCAATTGAATGACTATGAGAGAATTTTAATTCAAAGGGCAAAAGCATTCCAAACTGTTCAGAAAATGGGAACTGTTAGTAAAAGAAATTTACCGTTTAGAGACATGGTGAATAAGGTAAAAGGCAGAACATTTCATTTGCCGTTACCTTTAGAAGAAACTATTAAAAAGATTTGTCTATCGACTGATCCACTCAATCATCAACATGAATTATACATACTTGTTCGTGGAATACCGACAAAATCAAATGTAGTATGGGAACAACTTGTAGATTTGAAAATAGTATTTGATGCCTTACTATGGTTAAAGCACAATAATCCGTTGTACTCAAAAATAAATATGCCAGCACATCCTGATATGTTATTACGTATATGGTAGTACGGATATGGTAGTACGTAATACAGGACGTACAATTTCAACTACAAGAAGAAGTGGTTCTAGATCAAGATGATAACAAGGAATCTAAGGTAGAATTTTCGGATACAGAAACAGGCAAGGACGATCGCATGGCATTGTTAACTTTAATGTCGCAATCGGATTCTTATTATGAAAATTTTATAATTTATCCAATGCACAATGAAAAAGAGAATAAAAGTGCAACGAAGCTTTATCAAATGTTGAAAATTCATGATGTACCCCTTGATAGTCGCCATAAATCTCTGGATTTAAAATGTTTTCGAGACTTGTACCCTTATGGTGTTAACGGACAACACGAAGAAAGATCAGTTCGGCTCACTGACTTTGAATTTATTAAATCAAGATTGATGTCAAAACATTCGGAATTTCGTTTAAATCAACAATACTTATTTTATTTACTAAATGATAATAATATCCGTCAGTTAAAAAGCGGTATTTATCATAAAATGAATGTAACGAATGTCCGAGAATGGTATACAGCTTCAACTTATTTGCAACAATTATCTGAAGGAAAACTGGAGAAGAATTTAAATACAATATACGGAAGGGTTCGTAATACAGAACAGTTTTGGAAAAGAACAAGATGCGATCTAAATTGTATGATACAGCATTATGGGCCGGCAACGTGGTTCCTCACATTAAGTCATAGTGAGTGGTTGTGGTTAGATTTAACGACATATCTTCGGGAAGTAAATCCAACAATGAATCACATGTCACCAAATCAGCTCATAGCTGCAGATCCGGTATCTACGTCGAGATTTCTAGACAACAAATTTCGGGCAATGCTTGACTTTATATGTTCGAAAGATAATCCTATTGGCGAGGTCACGCATTACTTTTGGAGGCGTGAATATCAGGGGAGAGGGACTCAATATTTCCACCTTCTTATTTGGGTAAAAGATGCTCCTATACTTGGTCAATCTTCAACCGAGGAGGTGGCCGAGTTTATTATGAAATATGTTACATGTAGAATACCAATCAAAAATGTTTCACAGACATTATACCGGCGGGTTAATACGCATCAGAGACATACGCATAATAGTTATTGCATGCGAACAAAGAAACAGAATAATCGTGCCTTTCAAGTTTGCCGATTTGGATTTCTCCGTCCTGTAACCAGATATATAACTATAAGAGATGTGGCTGCCTCTGTAGCAGGTAGACGAAAATTACAAGCTAAAAGCAGATTGTATGATCTTCCACGTAGTGAACAGGAAACAAACATTAACGACTATAACCCTGTTGTACTCACTGCTTGGGAAGGCAATATGGACATACAATTCGTTGGCGAGAAAACTACATTGTTGAACTGGTATTGTACCAAGTATATCTCAAAATCTGAAAAAGCTACGCTCTTGAAATTTTTGAACAAATAAATTACACGAAATCATTAATCGGTCATCTTTGGAATATTGCTTTTCGTACATTAAGCAATAGAGAATGTGGTGTTCTTGAAGCCGCAGATACCTTTCTAGGAAATCCGCTACATGGTACCGATCCAGGAACAATAATTAGATGGTTAGATGTTAATATCTTTAGAAATAAAAAGGTAAGACCAGGCAAAGAACTGGAAAACGTGATTCCTTAATCGACTGATATTTTTTACGACAGTTTAATTGATCATTATCAAAAAAGGCCTGAGAAGTTAAGTCACCTAAGTTTATACGATTTCGCTAAATGGTATGACATTGTCGCTAAAAAACCTAAGGGGTAAAATGTGGAACATTTCCAATTCGCTAATAATTTGTACATTAAAAGGAGAAAGCGTGGATATCTGATTAACCACTATAAAAATGATGTTAATACGAAACCAGAGAAGTATTTGCATTATTGTTCTTCTTTCAACCTTGGAAGGATATCGAGGAACTCAAAAATAATTGCAATACATACACGGAATCGTTTATAATAGTGTAGACGCAACTTAAAGAAGCTATGGAATACCATGAGCGTTTAGACGAAATACAAAAGGCTATGGAATATGGCAAATTATTGATAGAAAATTAAATAAAAGAAATTGAGGAAAAACAGACGTTGATGACAAATCAGAGAACATTCCTTTAGGATGTGATCCTGTAGAAGCAGGGGAAGCTATGAAAGATTTTCAACATATTGGCAATCAACAAGATGTATTTGATATTACGCACATGATTACAGAACTAAATGATGACCAAAACAGGATATTTGACCAGTTGAACACGGAAGGACACCCAAGTACACAGAGCTATCTGATACAGTTTTAAAGACATTGCGGGAACAATTAAAGAATGTTGCGTTAATTGTTATCGATGAAGTATCTATGATATCAAACGTGACTATCAAATGTACATACATTTTCGGTTGACAGAAATATTTAGTACATTACATATTCATGACGGTTGGTCTGGTAAAAAGCATATTATTCTTTTTGGAGATTTACTTCAACTACTGCCTGTACATGAAGAGCAGCATTTATAAAATTATCCAAACGGAATGCTGACAAATTATTAGGCTCGTTAGGATCTGTGCATGCTTGGGCTACTTTATTTCAATACGATGAATTAACGATTAATATGCGCCAAAAAAATGACGTTTCTTACCGTGACTTGCTTTCGAGAATACGCATTGGACTTGTATGTGCTGAAGATTCCCAAATGTTGGAATCCAGGAAAATTAATTTCAATTCTGCAGAATACAATGGTAGAGTTCGAGAATTATGTGATTACATAGATAAATTACCACTCGATACTGTTTCCTTATTTCCCACTACTCGAATGTGTCAGGGACCCTATTCTTGAAGTCATGCGAAAATTCTCATATGCGGAAAATCTCGCATAATTTATCTCGCATGCGGCTTGAGAGTTCTATTCCTGACTATCATTCGAGTTGCAATATGGAAGGAATTCCGTATACGAGATTCGTGCGGTGTTGCCACAGTTCCACAGAGATCATTAGCCAATAAATGCGACGAAGTTTGAGAAGAAAGCTGTAGCCGTGTCAGTAATCCAACAGTCAAATAGACATTGACGCGCAATTAAATGTTTACAAAACAAAAACCAATATGGCGGATAAAGTAGCGTCGGAAAAACGAGGATACATTAATGGAGAGCAGAAGTATTGGTAAGTAATGAATTTTCGGCTTGAAAGGTCGGTATTGCATATTGAGGCATTAGTACAGTGTTTTACTAAGTAACCTTTAAGTACAGAATTCATGGGGAAACCCGGAATTACGAAGAGGAAAGTTTTCAGCCTCTTTTTCCCACAAGCAAGCCCAAAAGCTATGGGAGGAAGTGACGGAACAGTTAAACGCGATTCCGGGTGTTGTAAAGGAGTGGAAGCAATGGTGGAAGTAAATACTATTTCAAAATATCAATAGTGTCTTCATCCGATAAAACACATGTATATGGTGCGAAACTTTACAGACTTGGCAAGATATCCGAACTTCAACCAAAGGGAAAAGTGCAGCGATTAAAAAGTACGCGCAAGGAACTGGCGGTGGACCTTCTGGCCAAACATTATCACAATTTGAAGAACGTGTTTTAACGTTAATAGGTACAACGGCTGCGGAAGCTCACTAAACTGTTAAGGAATCCACCGGAAACTTTGTAAGCAATCGTTCTTATGTTTTACTATAACTTTTTAAAGAAAATATAGTGCAGGAAATATTTGATTAAATGTGAAATTAAATTCCTTTCTTGGGAATAACAGCAACGTTTGATAAAAAATCAGACAATTTCCATTTTTTATTATAAGTGATTCACTCCCTTGGATTTGTTCTTATCGATGTCGTTTTCTTGACAGGACTGGGGTGATGACTCGGAAAATTACGAAACTGAATACCTGGATGAGTTTATAAATGCCAGCGTATTACATGTCGAAGAAAATAAGGAAAACCAAGATGTCAATAACAATGACAAAAAACAGATAAATATAAAAACAGTCATGACAGAAGAGCTCCCGACAACTTATAATACCTCACTAAAAATTCCGGCAAGAAATAAGAAGAAAGGTATCCCGAAAACAAATGCGGCAAAAAGATTTGAAAAATCGATAAACCAAACGGAGAAATTAGCTGCAATTTCTCAACAACAATACGATGTAAACAAAAATTATTACGAAGAAAAACTGAAACTATATAAAATTGAATTAGAGCTTAAGCAGAGAAGCGTGATAGCAAAAGAAAATTACCGTATTATTAGAACAATTAGTGATGAAAAAAAGCAATACGTAGGATAAGCTTTATGAATGTAAGTAACGACAACGTCAAAAAGGTTCCTATAGACTGCAATTAGCAAGAAGACTGAGGTGCAATATTTGTACCAAAAATCATTATACTTAAGTAAACATTACAATTATTATTTAATTTTTTTTTTTACGTTTCTTCTGTAGGGAAGTTACGATATACGCTGTTTCTTTAGTTTCTTAATAAAAGACCTATTATCAATCCATTGTTCTGTCGTGCGCGGAGGTTGGTAATTACCACCGGCCCCGGAATTTTTCCCTCTTTGCCCTAACTGGATCCCACGTCCACCCGGGGGCTCGGAGGCCTCACCTCTCGCTCCCTCCTTTTCAGCGAGGCGCTCGGGAAACTCCGAGCCCCACCTGGAGGTCCGGCGACCACATGCGCCGTTCGGCCCGGTCCCGGCGGGCCCCGGTTAGGGGTTTTTACGGCCCTCCGGAAAAGCCCTACGCCGCGGGCCCTGCCCGACCGATACGGCGGCGCGCCAACGGTGTCCCGCTCCGAATCGGGGACACGGGGTTTTCCCCGGCCAGCCTAAATTACCTCTCCCTTTCAGGAAACCCGTCCGGGAAAAACCCTCGCGGCTTGGCCGCCGGTACGCGACCCTCTCTGGGCACGTACGCACCCGCGGACGCGGGTGCCCACCCCTCCGGCAGCCCGTACCCCCTCACCGGGTCGGCTTCCATCGACGGCGTTCCCCTCGACTCTTCCTCCCCCTCTTCCCCTCTGTCTCCCATCACTTTCACTCTATCCGCCCCTGAGGCCCAGGGATCGGGCCCTCCACTCCCGCGCTCACACGCGGACACCGCGGACCCGATCCCGCTTGTCGTCCCGCGAGGCCCTAGCTGTTCGCGACCGCCCCCCATGTATCGCGAAGCCCGCGCGACCGCCCTCGCGGCCGTGCCACCCCGGCACGCGCGCGCTCGGACGAGCGCGCCCGCCCGCGACCGACGATGAGCCCTTCCCGGCCACCAACTCCGTTACTCTTTTCCTCCTTCTCCCCTCTCACCTTCCCACCTCTTCATTCCTTGGGAAAAATGCCGGACCCCGCACGCGGGCCCGCGGCCGGCGCGCGCCCCGCGCCGCGCCGCTCGCGGACCGCATTAACCTTTCCGACCGATCCGCGCCCCGAATGCACCGAAGGAGAACGTCGCCGCCGCGGGGGCGTAATTAAGCTTAATTAGGACTAAAAAGCGTCGTAGACGTGTCCCTGCGCTCAGGCGTCGGGTCTTTCGCGCCACGTGGTGGGGGACGTGGCGCTCCCGGGGCCGGCCGCTCGGACGATCCGGCATGGCCACCCGCCATAAAACCCCTTTGTCACCGGGCCGAAAGACACGCCGCCCTCGCGGGCAAGACCAAGGGACAGAGAGGGCTCCGTAAGAACCCTCATAGTTAGAGTAAGCCACCCTAGGATAGTTTTAGTATATAAAGAGTCCGAAATTCGGGCTCCCGGTGAGAAGTCTTCAAGCAGTCCGTCACGCTGCCCGTGGCGGTCCGTCACCAACGCCACCTCACCTAGACCGACGCCACCTCGCCGAAACCGACGCCAAGCCTCGCGCTACCACGCGTCTCCGCGACTTCCACGACTTCCGCGACTCCGCGCTTTCGCTTTCTTGTTCTGTATCCGCTGCCATTTCCGCGCGCCGTACCGTTGTGCGTGTCCTCCCGAACGAACGGGATACGTGACAACAGTTTCTTAGCTGCCCGGAACTTCCGAATGATTTTCCTCTTTATCGCCTTATACCTTTTTTGCCCTTCTGCATCTATGCGTATGTTTTTCATTTATTCATATGATTCTTTTGCATCCTGTTCTTATCTTTTCATCTTTCTTCTATTAGTCCTGCAGTCTCGTTTGTTACCCAGGGTTTCCTAGTTTCGTTTTGCTTCATACCTAATAAAAAAACCCTTGGTGCAGAATCTAGACACGTTTTAATGTAATTCCATTCTACCTCTAGGTAGATATCAAGGTAAGGAACAATAATATCGAGTTTCCAACGCATTCATTGTTTGTATTGTAACGTGGTGGGCTCGATGCCCCCTCACGTTACGGGGANAGAAAGATCGAGAGGAGACGGTACCCCTTCGTCGAGAATTAAGGTATTGGCCATACGGCCTTGATTACGCTATTTTTATTGTTTGTGATGAGGCGCACGGTCCCTATCTGATAGGGCCGCGCCATTTTTTGAATGAAGGTAGAATCAGTGACCGGTAGCAGCGAGGAGGACGCGACCGCGACGTATGATAAGTAACGTTATTTAGACCGGGAACCCGCGACCCCGAGTATTGTGAACCGCGAGCGTGTAGAGTCGCGAAGTAGAGTAGGGATTTAGTGTCGCCCGGTGGCGACTGGCGCCCATTCCGCGAGTGTTAGTATTTCGGGCGTCGAGCTTTGTGGCGGAAACCACGTCGCAAATTTTGGCGCCCAACGTGGGGCCCGGGAAACTGTGCGCAGGAGCGCCAGTACTTTCGGACCGCCCCTTTTGAATGTTTAGATTTTCCGGTGAGCTCGCGCCGCGTATCGCAAATCCTCGCTGCGTAATTTTGTTAGGGTGAAAAATCGGAGTTAAAATAAAATTGAAAAAGTAGAGAGCGTCCTTTCCCCCCACTCCTCCTTTCTTCCCCTGGGGAATGCGACCGGCCCCTTCGTTTGTTTTGTTTTGTTTTGTGCTTGTCGTCAAGCCATTCCTACGGGGAGTGCACGTGGCCCCTACCCAATAACGACCCGCCGTACTCCTTCTCTGAGAAAGCTGTAAGAGTAACGCCAAATTAAAGAACTTGTGGTGAATCAATTAAACTCTCCCTTTCTGTTTTTATAGAGTAAATTATGAATCCCTTATTGATTGTTAAACATTGAGATCCACGATACCTTGAATATTTTGGGGATATTATTTGTCGTTTTTAGTAGAATTGTAGAGATGCTAGTTGGGTTATTAAAACAGAACGGTGTCTCTAATTGTTTGTCGCAATTTGTCAAACTAATATGATTTTTGGGTTTAGCATTTCTTTATGATTCTTTATGATCTTTATGAATTATTATGATTTTTGGGTTTAGCATTTCCTTGTTAAGGTAATAGGGCATAAATTGTAAATGGTAATGATTTTATTCTTGCTTAGCATTCCTGTTTTTGTTTTGAAATGATTTCTTGTTCCGTTTGGGTTCTATAATAGAATTTTAGTATTTAAAAAAAAAAAAATATTTCACTTTGTTTTGTTTATGATCCGTGGTACGGTAAATATATTTGCCCCGTTATTAACGTGCTTTATGTAATACTGACCCCCTTCTTTCAGGAAAGGTAACATTTTAATTTATCAATTTCTGGTTATGCCTGTTTTATTATTTAAATGTTGAATGATTATGATATATTGTATGTATCCCTAATCCCCTTCCCCTATACCCCGGACGAGGCGAGCATATGATTTTAGGGTAGAGTTTGAGGGTTCAATCCCATTCAGTCAGTAGAGTTTTGGGGGAGTACAGTAATCTCAGACATACCATTTCTAGCTTGTTCCTGTAGACTTTTGACTTCATTTTAAAATACCGTCTCGGTTAAATGTGGAATCCCTTCGATATTCCCATAGAATTGTTTGATGTAACATACCGGGATTAGACCCTATAATAATTTTAGGCCTCACCTGGTGGAATTTAATAGGGGCAATTAAGAAGTAAGGCTTTCCTACAGCCATCAGTAAGAAAATTNAAAGGTCCCGCCGCCGGGCCAAGTCAGCGTGCTCGCGCTACCGGGTACCGGGATCCCGAGGTGCGCGTGCGCACCTGGCGCCCTAAAAAAATCGGGCTCCCGGAAGGGCCGAGGATCGGGCTTGACCCCTGTATCGCGTTAGATCCCTGGGCGTACGACAGTTTGACGACTAGGGATAGGAATTCACGTCGCAATACATATAGAGGAATGGTATAATAATTTCCTCTCAAAAAGGAAATTAAAAACCCCGTATACTAATTTCCATTACACGTAACCTTGTAGATGCCGATCCCTACACCGAATTTACCGAGGGAATTGCCATACCTCGAAGGGATCCTGGACAGGGTATTTCCCGCCAATCATCCCAATATATATACTTTTGGTACGAGCGACATGTTACCGACAGAGACCTGGAGACGTACTGTACGACCACAATGAAGAAGAATATAGCATATGCATCAACTGCTACGAAGGACTACCAGAAGCAACTCGCCGAGATTTTACTAGAGTAGTAGATTATCACCATCTACTACCAGTGAACCTAATAATCGAACCCATCCACTGCTTATCCTGCTCAACAAGACTCACTTGCAGACGTCCCGCTGTATCATGTCGTCTTTGTATCGATTGGTATTTAAGGGCCCAAAACAACAAAATACTGTTACAAAACGGATGCGATATTATTATAAGAGGCATCCGGGGCCCAATGCAACCACATTAAAACAAACAAAAAACAGGGGAAAAAGAAGCATAATCATTTCATTTTCACTTTCACGACACATACCCTTACCCCTTTTCCCTCCTTATCTGTTAACCACTTATTTACTTTTAGGTATTAACAATGTGGGTAAACTTCCTAATTTTCTTCGGATTTTGGGGCCTATCAAGCGGCCTAATTGCCTACGATTGCAGGTCCTCTCATCCTAACTACACCACTCTCTCACTATTAGACGTGGGAGGTTGCGATATCCCGACTACGCAGCCCGAACAAACGCGCGTTAGTCTTCAACTTCTGCAAATCGACGAATTTACTACTACCCACGTGATCCAATGTAAAATCGAAGTAGACAGTATGATATACCACTGCGGGATGCATTCTCATATATCAGCTGTCGCAAACGGGAAAAACCTCTATATTTATGTAGTTTCCAAAGACGAATGCAACCGTATGCATAACACGAAATCCTTAAATATCGCTCACAACGCGCTAATCACAGGATTAAAAATTAACCAAACCATAACTCGGAGTCTCACTCTCGCCGAAGAAATCGAACCGGACGAATACTGCGAAGGAACCCGGTATTCCGATTCTTACGGGACCTGGCCCAATGCAGTGGCTCAGGCCACCATCACTATTACTTTGCAGGAATACCCAGCAACAGTGAAACTCAACTTCGAACAAGATTATGCTGCGCTCCGGGACAACCTGCACGCTCACAGACGAATCCTGCATCGACCGAGAAGGAGGAAACACCTTTTGGTCAACGGTACCAGAAGACAGATGCCGATTAAGGCAATACTCAACCTTGTATGAGGGCTATGCGACTAAACTACATGAATCGAATGCCTTCATCCAAGGACAACCTCAGGAGATTTACTCCATTACGTCGGGAGGAACCACGTTCGCTCTCGCACGTGTTGTAGAAATCAAAACCTGCGGATATTCACTCATCAGAACCGAGCATCCGAAACTTTTGATCGCAGAAACCGGCCGTCAAGGGATCGTTGTGAAGAAATGTCCGATAATTGCCGTGAATCTCGACACATTTACATATGTGAACTCCAAATTCATCTATGTTGAGAAGCATTTCAGGGACCAAATAACCACCCTTTACCACGACGTCATGGTCCAGAGATGTCTTCTAGAACAACAGGCCCTAAAAAACGTACTGAACCTGGCCACCATCGACCCGGACGAATTTGCCTTTCATTTAATGAAAGGGCCCGGGTATATGGCCGTCACCGCGGGCGAAGTTGTCCACATTATAAAGTGCATCCCCACCGAAGTCAAAGTGCGTCAAACGGAGGAATGCTATCAGCAACTTCCCGTATCAAAGGGTAACAATAGCCTCTTTATTTCCCATAGAAGCCACATTATAATGAGGACCGGCACACAGGTGGATTGTAACCCCATAGTTCCACTTATGTATCTCCTAAACGATATGTGGTACCGACTACTTCCACGACCGGTTGAGCCTATCCCTCCGGGTAGATCGGAGCCTTTAACGAAACCTACGTGGAAGTATTCAAGTCCCGAATTACTAGCAGTAAACGGGATTTATTCAGCGCAAGTTCTAGAAAAACTGCGAGATCATATCATGTTCCCCGCAGAAAGGTCTGCGATATTAAATCGTGTCGCTCGAGGAGTAAATGGACCAGGCGGAGCCAATCTCCTAGACGACAAAACGCTTGACCAAATAATTCAATCGGCTTGGTCAAAAACTTGGGCATGGTTCATGGGCTTCGGGACAACGAGCGCAGGGGTTTTGGGAATTTGGATAACCCTAAAGATCTGTAAATATGTACTCGATACCGTTATACACGGGTACACCCTTCACGTAGCCTACGGATGGAGTTTATGGCTACTTGGTGCATTATGGGATTCAGTCACAAATTTCCTTCTGCACATAAAGAATAGAGAGACAACTAGGGACAGGGCTAATGATGATTAACTGGGACAGTTCCAACCATCGGCCTCTAGGACCCAGTATGAGTCACCTCGGGTCGACCGACGAAACAACGATAATTATGATGAAAAGAGAGGAACGCAAGGATTCTACCCAGTTCTACATACTGCTGCCTGCAGATCAGAAGAATCCAATCGAGGCGATCAAAGGTCAATCAACCCACAACGCATTGTAGTCAACGACTTCCGCACAATGAATGACTGAACACCCGTTCAGCATTCATCTCCTAAGGGGGAGGTGTTACGTCCCACGTAACGTCACCCCTCCAACTACATATATTGATTAAGTTAAGCGTCGTAATTATTACTTTTCTCAAATACTATATTACTAATATCGTGTTATATCATCCTCGCTCGACTGTCAATTTTCTACCGAACGCGTGTTAGCAACGTGCTCAAAATAGGTAACCGTCACCATGCGAAAGGTGATAAGAACGAGAATCCCTTGTTCATAATCCTCTAGGACAACGATGGCCCGGGCCAGTGGTAGCCCAACTTAGGGCTTCGAACCTACATTGTTAAAACAAGTAAGAAAACTCATAGAAGTGGATAATGTGAAGTTAAGGGCAGTGTCCTCCCTCTACTAAAATTTTGAGACAATACAGTTTAGGAACAGTATAAAAAGGGACGCACCTATGCACTGTGACGGGCAAGCCCGTCACGCCAGTCAAACAACGCGCCGCGAGGCCAGTAGCGCCCTCAGGCCCTGAGCCGCCGCGCTAGGCGCGCGGCCAAGATCACCGCGCCGGTGCGCCCGAGCGCCGCCGAAGACCGCCGAAGGCCCGGCGGGACGAGGCCCGCCGGGCAGACTTCCGCTCGAGCAGCGAGCCCAAGCACGTGTGCCGAAATTACCCGACTGCGCCTCTGAGTCTCGACCCAAGCCGCCCGGCCGTTTCTCCGGCTGCCATCCGGCCGACCGCCGCCCGCCAGCCGCCGCCCGGAGCCCCGCCATCGCGAGTCCGCCACCCTCGGCCTCGAGAAGGCCGACCCCGAAACCCTCGCGACCTGCCGCCACGAGGCCCCGTCCGACCGCCATCTTCGAGCCGGCCCCGCTCGCCGCCGCCGTAGCGAGTAAGTGGGTTAAGCACGTAGATTAGGGAACGTAGGTTAATAAAGACAGCGATTTTTATTCAGAACACCGGGCCTCCTTTTTTTCACTTTTCCCCTCCTTCCCATTTTCCCCATTATAAATGGGAATTTCCCCATTATAAATGGGAATTTCCCCATTATAAATTATAATGAGGGAAGATGGGGAGGACGGGGAAGAAGAGAAAGAGACCTCGGATTCTCAATCGCAATCTTTATTATCCTACCTGACTAACGAACTAAACTACGATTCTTAAGTTACGGACTTAAACCTACTTACGTCTACGGCTGGTCACGCGGACGGCGGGGCCCTAATGGCGGACGGCTGGCGCCTCGTGGTACGGATCGGCAGGGCGCTTCGGGCTCGGCCGGCTCGATACGGAATCCGCGCGATCGGCGGTGTGGCCTCCGAGCGGTGGCGGGTGGACGGCGGCCGGTCGGCAGTCGGAGGAGCGGCCGGGGTGGTGGAGGTGGAGGCTTTCAGGCTTAGGCTGTTGGTCGTGGCACACGTGCTTGCTTTCGTCTGGCGGACGGAAGTCTGCTCGGCGGGCCTCGTCCCGCTGGGCCTTCGGCGGTCTTCGGCGGTCTTCGGCGGCGCTCGGGCGCGCCCGCGCGGTGCTTGTGGCCGCGCGCCTAGCGCGGCGGCTCAGGGCCTGAGGGCGCTACTGGACTCGCGGCGCGTTGTTTGACTGGCGTGACGGGCTTGCCCGTCACATCCTCCCCCTCCGTCGAAAGGGCTGTTTCCTTGTCTTCTGGGTTGTCGTGTCGTGCCTCTGTGTAGTCCTTGTGGGGTGCGTGCTATTTGATGTATGTGATTTCCGTTGTGTGTGCCTCCTGCCGTGTGTTTCTCATGTTGTGGGTGTAATTCCTGTTGTGTGGTTGTGTGTGCCTTTTGTTATATGTGCCTGCTGCTGTGTGCCTTCTGGTGTGTGTGTCTCCTGTTCTGTTCCGTCCCTTGTTCGGTTGTCTCGTCCGTATGGCCTTTGTTGTATTTTTACTCTTATGCTACTTCCTACGTGTGCGTGTTGTTTGTGTTGCAGGGGTTGTGTAGTGTGTTTGCTATCTCAACCAACGGTTTGTATTTCTGTCACTGTTCCTTCTTAATGTAACCTTAATCCTAATGGAGTTCGCTTAATCCTAGGCGCGTGATTGTCGAATCGTATCCTACTCTAACTTGACTCTAATATGTCTTTACTTGTGTGCGACCTTAGTCCTAACGGGGTTTGCTTATCCTACTCTAATTTAATTCTAATGTGTTTTCGTTTGTGGTGTGTTTTCGAGTGTACTACTACTATCCTAGTGCTATTATCCTAAGGTAGCTGGGTTCTTCTAATTTTTATACCAGGTCGCTTAATTCTACTTGTCCTTATTCTAGTTTTTCCGATGTTAGTCTTAGAATGTAATACCCTAGTTCTACGCGTATTTACAAGCGGAAGGGAAGAACAGACGAAAAAAAAGGAGAAGAAGAGAAAAGAATGTGAACTTAATGCTATGTGTTGTAACGTGGAGAATTTCCCCACCCGTCACAAGGGGTATATGAAAGGCCGGAGTGCGGAGGGGTCTCCTTGGCAGTCATTAGGTTAAGGCGGGGGAACTAGAAAATAAAGAAAAAGGGTGGCTTTGGGACGCTAGGAACCAAGGCACTGCGCGCCGGCTGAGAAGTACCGCCGGTTGCCCAATCCCGGGGGACACGTGAAGTGCCCGCAATTAGGAGGACCTGCTGCCATCGGCCGGTGGCCGACCTAATTAGTCGGCCTAGTGACCCACTTCGGCGGGGCCACAGGGCAGGTCGGCTCCCGGAATTAGGTCCCGCGAGGCCCGCTAGGAGAACATCAAGGCGGGAGCGGAAGGCCGGTCAACGACACCGCAATTGCCAAGGGGACTAGCTACGCGGAAGGACCTCACGAGGACAGTGAGGCAGTGCAGAGCCTTCCCGACAAGGACCATCCCGTCCCGACGCCCGCCGTAGCCGGGGACCGTCCCGTACCGAGGGGAACATCCCGACGAACGCCGCTGCGCTGCTTCCCGTCTGGAGGAATTCCCGCCCAGAGACCGGCGACCGGTGAGCCCGAACCTCCCAGGGGGCTTCCTAAGTCGCGCTGTTTCCTGTCCCGCCGATATTGTCGCGAGCCAATTTCGCCGTCCGCCGTTTCTCGCGTTCGTCCCGGATTTAGTGTCACGTCAATTGTGAGCCAGAATCCCGACGACGGCTGGAGGGTGCCGACACCCGGGTTTCGGGCATGCGGTCGGCCGATGACCGCGTGGCGGATCGGGTCCGGGCCGCCATTGTCGCGCCGGGCGGCACCTTCCGGTCCTCGTGGGCCGAAGGAGTGTCGGGATCGCGTCCCGTGGTAGAGTCCGTACGCAGGTCCGGGAAGAGATCCTCGACCGCCTATTTTACTGAGCCCCCATACCGTGGAAGGAATCGTCAATTCTGAGGCTGCGTGCGCGCAGGACGCCGTGAATGCGGCCTCGCGAGCGGAGTGTTGATTGGCCCCGGCCAGGCGGCGCCGCGTCGGCCGACCAATCCTCCCGCTCCCCCCGGAGCGGCGCGGCGACGGCGGCTCGGGCCTCGCCGCGCACTACAGGACCGTGTGAGCGGCCCAATCTCCTCAACTATTTCAGGGCCGCATGGGCGAACCCTAAGGCGTACAACAGCCCTTTAAGGCCGTAGCTACCTACTCCCGAACATCCTCCATCGCCCAGAGTCGTTCCTTATCCGGTACTAAACCCTTATTTTCCCTATTCTCCCGTTTCTTTCCCATAAGTTTCCCCAGCGATATCCCCTAATACCTGTTCGGGCGTTCGCCAGTGACGCTCGCGCGCAACTTATTAGTTCTAACGGTATAATGGGTGGGTCGCCAGCTACTCCTTCCTCTCCGAGGACGCGATTTCCCTTTAATATGGGGGAGCTACCGATCCACCACGTCACAATATATATATATATATATTGTGACGTGGCCGTCCCAAGTCGATGCGGAGCGGGAGCGGTAAGTACCGAGATCCTTAATAAATTATTTTCAGTATGGGATGGTGACGCTAGGGGTATCCAGGAACAGTCCCTAATTGTAATGTCCCCCTGTTTGCCAGCGCGCCCTGAATTCCCCCGAGCGCGTAGCAATATATATATTGTAACGTGGTGGGCTCGATGCCCCCTCACGTTACGGGGAATTAGGTCCATCGGAGGATGGACCTGGCCCCCCCCCACCCCTTATTTAGAATATGTGAGACGAAGGAGGTCCTCCGATTACCTCTTAGAGTTCGATGCTATTGGTCACTACCCCGGGAAAAATCCTACATGTCCTTTTAATGCTGCGTAGGGACAGGTGGGCTACGGGAAATCATTGAGATCGGGACCTCTCTCTTATTCTCTCTCTGCTCGACGGATACCTCTCCAATATATAACCTAAGAGATGGAGGGGAAAAGCCAGTCGAGCCAGATTAATAATAATTCGGGACATGAAAGAATTGTAGGAATCAAATTTACCTGGCGGTGCGGTCGAGCCAGGGCGGGCGGTGTCGGGACCTAACCTCGAAAGGGCCT
>NW_019394856.1:0-6512 GCF_000612105.2 Orussus abietinus | reverse complement strand
AGAGACTACCGCCACTACGAGTTATACTGTCGGTAACGTCTAGGGTAATTCGTTACCATACAAGTGTGGCGGCGTTACCGACGGCATATCTTAGTAGCCGCAGCCTATGCAGACGGCGCTACATTTATTAGAGCCCCTTTTTTATCGACACCATCCCAGACCCAGGGGCCGGATTCGGAGTTGCTTATCGCCTTTCACATCACCTTAATTTTAAAATATCGTCTCGGTTAAATGTGGAATCCCTTCGATATTCCCATAGAATTGTTTGATGTAACATACAGGGATTAAACCCTATAATAATTTTAGGCCTCACCTGGTGGAATTTAATAGGGGCAATTAAGAAGTAAGGCTTTCCTACAGCCATCAGTAAGAAAATTTACAACTGGTTCGGGGAGTGATATGAGGACTTTGTGAGGGAAGAAAAGTCGCCCGAGGGTAAATGCGAGTTTGTAGAATTCCAGAGCAGACATCTCGCTTTCCTACCCCTTCCTACCCCTGGACTAGGCAGTCTGCCTCACACCTTCTCCCTTGCATGCAGATTTCTCGTCTGCATTCCCATCAATTCCCCTGCCCATTTGTATATTAGTAAGATTAAGTGTTGTGTGTTCTTTTTATTTTTTGCTTGTTCCTAGGGCGACCCGTTAAACCGTTTCAGGCCGCCGAGGGAATCACAATGCAGGACCATTCCAGCCCGGACCTATTGAGAGCCAGAGCCCAGATCGGGGCCCTAGAGCCATTGGAACTGATAAGGCTCCTCGATCTGGCGGGCCTAAACGCCAGCGGGAGAATGCCCGACCTGAGGGACCGGTATTGGAGATACAAGCTGCGAGCTCGCTACGCTCAGCCGGGGGTGCCGTGGAACCCTGCGGAGGACGAGCGGCGAGGCTCGGGGCCAGTGACCAGCATCACCGCCTGGCAGGAGGAGTCCGCCGGAGAATGAGTGCGTTCGCCTGTCATGGGGAGCCATATGGGCCGGAATGAGGGGAAAACCATTGCCAATTCAAGCCTCTTGGATCTAGACCCAGAGGACCTAGGTGGCCACTTGTGGATTCATCGACACCCAGCCCCATCGATCTATGGAGCAGCGGTGACCGCCGGAATGGTGCCTGCTACTACGACGGGGACCGTCGCGTATACCCACGCTGCCCCCTGGGCCCCCACGGTGATGACTACCGCGGCTCGAGGGGGAACCACCACTCAGACTACCGCCTCCGTTGAGGGGGCCCTGCAACCGAGAGTGCCGATGCTGCCAACGGGGCAAGAATCGGGACCCCACCGCGACCCTATCACCCTAGCCGAGGACACGGCTACCCGACTATCGAACTCGTGGAGAAGAGCACCAGGCACCGGGCCATCTCCCACCAGGACTCGGAGTGTCACTTTCGGCCCGACCTTCGATAGAGAATATCATACCTGGGACAACACTACCTCGACCAGTCAACCAGCAAGTGAGCCGTACAACCCGTGGAGCAACAATACCTTCACCCGGGAGACGACGAATGGCCGAGGGGGATGGCCACCCCAAGATAACAGCCATGCTACCCAGGAAGGACCGAGCTCCGTGTGGGCCGCCAATGCCGCCCCTCCTTTATCAGCCGGCACCCCTTTCGAGTCCCGACCGTGCCAAGGACCACCGTATAGGGGTTCGACTTCGCGATTTCTCGCCTCGCAGAACCCCAACTTATTGGGTCCCCTAGATAATGCCGCCCTAGCTCGAGAAGTCCGTATCTGCGATCTCCTCCACAAGAGAGGAATCAAATTTTCAGGGAAGCCCGGGGAAAGTGCGGAAGATTTCCTCCGCCGAGTCGAGCAATGCGGCCGGGGAGCAAGCATCACACCGGAGGACGTCCTGCGGGGACTCCCGACCATATTGGCAGGGGAGGCCCTACTATGGTACGAGGTCGAGGGCACGACGTGGGAGAGGTATGAAGAGTTCCGAACCTGATTCAAGGAACACTTCGGAGTGCGGGGTCTCCAGAAGAGGCTGAAAGCGGAAGCCATTAAGCGGACCCAAGCCCCGAACGAAACTATAGCGACATATTTATTAAAGCTGCGGCTGTTATACAGCCATCTAGAACCACCAATGAGTGAAGAGGAGCAATTGGACTGGGCCTACGAGAACTTACACACCTCATATAGGGAACGCATCTCCAGAAGGGCGGTCCACACTTTCAGAGACCTAAAAGAATTGGGACAGGAAGTTGAGATGGACCGAGTACATCGGCAGCCTTATGCTCCTCCTCCTCCGGCAGCCCGCTCCGCGGTGAAGGCCGCGGCCTATGCGGACGGGGATATGGATACGCGCCAGGCGGTACAAGAAGTGGAAACGAAGAGTCCCCCTATTATAGAGGAGGTGAACATTTCCCCAAAACCCCGACGGAAGGTAGGGCACTCAGCAATGCCAAAGAAGAGACTGGCCCTCCCACCACCAGAGAAACCCCAGGCACCGGCCACCCAGTCCCCGCCGCAAGCGGCCTCCAAAGGGCCCAGGAAGAGCAGTTCGCCAAGACCCGTCCGGAAATTCACGGGCCCGCCACCAGGGATCTGTTGGACCTGTGGCCAGGAGGGACACTGGTTTCAGGACTGCCCGTATGAAAGGACCAAATTCTGCTACCGATGTGGTCATAAGGATGTCGTCACCCCCGAATGCCCCACCTGTAAGCAGAGAGCTTCGGGAAACGAGAATAGGAGGGGACAGTAAGGGTTAAGCTCCCCTCCGACCAGTTGAAGAGGACCCACACCCCACCAGAGCCCTTAACCACATTGGGGTCCCAGCACCACCTTCTTGCCGGCGAGCAAGACCCCCGGTGCTTCGTGTGGTTAAGAGTGGAAGGGCGAAGATTGCCCGCTTTGGTGGATTCCGGAGCAACACGCTCGTATGTAGGGCCCCGAGTGGCCAAAGCCCTCAAGACCCATATCCGACAGGTGGATAGTAAGGTCCGGGTCGCCAACGGTGAGTTGGTGGATTGCGAGGGCGAGCTTCAGGTTTCCCTGGAGGTTGGTAACCTCCGGAAAAACATCGTCTTGACGGTGATGTCCTCCCTAAGCCAGGACTGTGTGCTAGGGATGGACGTTCTGATTTGCTTCTCGGTTCGGATGGACTTCCGATGTGGAGTTTGGGCCACTGAGGGAGGGGAATGGAAGCCGATGTGGACTGAGTGTTATGCAGCCCCCTCCTTTACCCTGTATCCGGCGTGCTCAGGGATCTCCGGAGCCTCTCCCACACAGAGGGAACGGATAGAGGCAATGCTGGAGAAGTGGCTCGTCAAGTCCAACGGAGCCCTGGGGGTGACCGGTCTGACCAGGCATACCATAGATGCCCCCCCCCTATCAAACAACGGCCGAGAAGGGTCTCTCCCAGAATGATGGAGATCGCCCATGCTGAGGTGGACCGCCTACTAGCAGAAGGCATTATTGAGCCATCTGACAGTCCCTGGTGCAGTTGTCCAGTGATAGTCCCGAAGCCCAACGGGAAGTATCGGTTCTGCATCGATTATAGGGATATCAATAGGGTCACCAAGAAAGACGCTTATTCTCTTCCTAATATGGACAAGATCCTGGATAGCCTACAGTCCGCGAAGTATATTTCCAAATTTGAGTCAGGCCTACCATCAGATCGCCATGGAAGAGGAAAAAGCCGTGAGATCACCGCCTTCGCCGTCCCTGGAAGAGGACTCTTCCAGTTCGTTCGGATGCCCTACGGACTCACCAATGCCCCTGCCACTTTCCAGCGCCTTATGGATCGCCTCATCCGACCCGAGTGGGAACCACACGTTTTCGCCTACCTGGACGATGTGATCATCGTTACCGAAACGTTTGAGGACCACTGCAAGTGGGTGGAAATAGTGCTAAGGGCTTTACGGGACGCCAATCTGGAGCTCAATCGAGAGAAGAGTGAGTTCTGCTGCTCTGAGGTGCGGTACCTGGGCTACATCGTAAACCAGGATGGACTGACGGTGGATCCTGAGAAGACAGCCCCCATCGTAAGTTACCCGGCACCTACCAACCTCAAGCAACTCCGGCGATTTCTGGGAATGGTTGGGTGGTATGCTCGCTTCCTAGGAGACGTGTCCAACCAGAAGATTCCCCTGGTACAGCTCCTGAAGAAGGACACCCCATGGAAATGGGGACCCGAGCAGCAAAGGGCTTTCGAGGAGATGAGAAAATCCCTGGTCCGAACCCCCGTACTGATCAGGCCAGACTTCAAGAAACTCTTCACCCTGCAGACCGACGCGAGCGACTATGCCCTAGGTGCTGTCCTAACCCAAGAGGTGGACGGAGAAGAGCACCCGATAGTCTTCGCTAGCCGCGTCCTGACACCTGCAGAGAGGAAGTACAGCGTGACTGAGAAAGAGTGCCTGGCAGTACTATGGGCCGCTAAGAACATGCGTCCCTATTTAGAAGGCATGAGCTTTAGGGTGATTACGGACCACAGTAGCCTTAGGTGGCTCCGTAATTTAAAGGATTCGACAGGCCGACTGGCGAGGTGGGCCCTCGCCATGCAGGGCCTAGACATGGAAATCATTCATAGAAAGGGATCTATGAATGTCGTCCCTGACGCCCTATCCCGCCAGTATGAAGATCAACTGGCATGTTTAGGAGCCTTTGGAGATACCCAGGACCAGTGGTATCTGGCTCGCATGAAAAATGTGCGAGAAACACCCCGAAAATACCCAACCTGGAGGGTAGAAGAAGGGAAGCTCTAT
This sequence comes from Orussus abietinus, assembly GCF_000612105.2. Classification (NCBI taxonomy): domain Eukaryota; kingdom Metazoa; phylum Arthropoda; class Insecta; order Hymenoptera; family Orussidae; genus Orussus; species Orussus abietinus. Next base: position 1,806 of record NW_019394856.1, on the reverse strand, counting down.
TGCCACAGGGAGAACCCGATCATCGATCCTGCCATCCCCAACTGGAACAGTTGGAAGCTGGTTTTGCCGGGGGAGATGAGACAGCGTGCCCTGTCGGATGCCCATGACAATCCCCAGGCCGGACATCTGGGGGTGGAGAAGACCTACCAGCGAGTGGCCCAGGACTTCTACTGGCCGGGCATCTACCACGATGTGGCTCGCTACGTAAGAGGGTGCCCGGCCTGCCAACAGCACAAGGTGCAGCAGCAGGTGCCACCAGGACTCATGCGGGAACGCCACATCGAGGGACCGTGGTCAGTGGTCGCGGCAGATGTCATGGGGCCCTTCCCACCGAGCCGTTCTCAGAAGCGATACCTCCTGGTGTTCGAGGACTTATTCACAAAATTTGTGGAGGTCGCGGCGTTGCGAAAAACGACCGCGACCACTATTATGAACGCCTTCAATCATTTAATTATTAACCGGTGGGGTTGTCCCCAGTTCTTCCTGTCCGATAATGGTACGGAATTTATAAACCAGGAAGTGAAGGACCACCTTTCGTCCCTAGGGATTCGACATACCACAACGCCCCCCTATCATGCTCAGGCCAACCCGGTTGAGCGGGTCAACCGGACCCTAAAGGGCATGATAGCAACATATGTAGGTCTGGGTCATCGAGACTGGGACGAGCACCTACTGGAACTGGCGTTCGCGATAAACACGGCGGTGCATGCGTCGTCCCAGGTCTCGCCAGTGTTCTTAAATTTTGGTCGCAATCCCCGTTCTGTTAGGAATCTCCGTGACGAAATCCACGATCCCGACTCCTTGGATCCGGGGGATGTGCACGCCTGGGCTGATCGAGTTACAAGGGTTGGGTTCATCCGCGATCTCGTGGGAAGAAACATGGAGCAGGCAATGGCGTGCCAGGCGCGTTATTACAACCTGCGGCGCCGTTCGCTCCAGTTCAACGTAGGGGATTGGGTGATGAGGAGGAATCGTGTCCTCTCATCAGCAATAGACCATTTCGTGGCCAAACTGGCACCCAAGTTTATAGGGCCCTATGCCGTGCACCGGGTAGTGACGCCGGTAGTGTACGATCTAGCTGATCAGGCCGGCCGTGTTACCCCCCGTATCCATGTAAAGGACCTCAAACCCTATCACTCTCCCACTGAAATAGGGCCTAGGGATGTTATAACTAATCCATCTTTACCCCCTACAGGCTCAACTGATGAGAACCCGCACCACGAGCCCGCGGACCCCCAGCCAATTTTGGCTGGGAGAAGAGAGGAGGAGGCCCAGGCGGGCCTGGCCAGCCAGGCGCCTCCACTTCGAGGACGGCGCGTCGCGGGTGCCCCCGCGCTGCCCGCGCTCCTGGAGGAGGCCGGGGAGGAGGAACCCCGGGCGGCGCCCCCGCCTCTCCCTACCTTGGGCGTCCCCGAGGTGGGGTGGGCCGGGAGGGAGCGCCCGGAGTCACCACCGATCAGGCCCACAGACGGCGAGCTACCGCGGTCGTACGCGGAGGCGGTGGCGGTCTCCGCGAGCGAGGGGCCTCCGACGGTCACCCGACGGGGCCGAGGACGGCCCCGCAAGGTTCCCCCCGCTGCCCCGACCGTTGTTGGCCACCCCAATTCCCCGACCTCCAACCCCCACCCCGACTCCCACCCCTAAACCCCCGGCCCTTATGGCCGTCCCAGTCCTCCCGCCCACAACCCCCATCTCCGTTCCCACACCCCCAACCCCTGTCCCGACTCCCACCCCTAAGCCCCCGGCCCTGATGGCCGTCCCAGTCCTCCCGCCCAAACCCCCCATTTCCGTTCCCACACCCCCGAC
>NW_019394855.1:0-33903 GCF_000612105.2 Orussus abietinus | reverse complement strand
AAGTCATCGTCCCCACTTGGTGGTGAACGCCGTTAAGGTGAAGTGAAACCCCCTTCAAATCAGTCGATTCGAATACAACACTTTTGTCCAAGGGTATTAGACCAAACTGTCTGAAACTTTGACACATCACTCGTGATCATCTAAGAATTGTCCTGACACATTCAAAATTTGGATTTTTGGACAAAATTTTTTAGCTTAGTCCAGACCAGAACCAAAATGGCGTCGAGCTCTCATATTTCGATATAATTATCGAAGGCTCTGATATGAGAAACGAAAGGGTCAGGACAATTTTACGACAATTTAGAATACTCTAGTAATCGATAAACTTGCATTTGAACGGTATAAAGGCAAAAAAAGAATTGTATGCGCTTCTATGCTAAAGCGATGGGAATACGAGGTCTCGGAGTGAAAATTTAATGGACCTGGAAATCACAGATGGCGCAGGGTGTCCCTCTGCAGCCAATTAGAGCCCCAGAAAGCATGAATCCAGAGGATTTCTGGAGTTTTACTTCGATTTCTTGATATTTATTGTACGAAAACGACCGGTGCAGTATGCCATTTGGTACAATATCCAATATAATTCGACACAGATGTCAATATAAAAACGAACGTCGGCAACGTAGGCATTTAGAAAAATCTTCTTTATCGACGTCGATCTAGTTCCTCGACGTGTTTCACTTCACCTTAAGAGCTATCTGTAAATGCAGCTGAAAATGGCTGTTGATATTGACAAAGATACAACTGAGATATTTGGAGCATTATAAAATTGTAGAACAACAAAAAATATCTGTTGATATTACAGATTCACTCTGTTCAGCTTATTGTTTTCGAAAAGGTTAAACATATTGGGAAGCATTATGGATAAAATCTAAAGGTTTTACAGTTTGAATCTGTTAAATCTACAGATTTCTTCTGTAGAAGTACCATATGCAAGCATCCACATGAACAGTCGAATGTGCACACGTGCAGTTGCGCATCAGAAATGTATTTCTTCTATTGAATGACGCGTGCGATGCCTCGATCAGCCTTGCTACCAATAACTCTCGGTTCCTGTTCAATTTTAGTATTTTCACATTAATTATTGTGTCCGTGATATATAACTTTACATTCAGGTAAGTTAATCTCGTTGTACGAAGTTCTAAAAAAAATATGACCATGTTTTTCACAGAATTCTAAAGCTCGTGACAGACCTTAACAAGATCCTATATACGTCAAAAGTCGAAGGGAAGTATTCTTTACTAAATTTAAAAAAGTTGACTGTATAAAAAATAAAAAATTTAAAGTTAATTGTTAGACAACCTTTAAACTGTAACGTTAGAGTATTTATATTGGAGTATCTCAAAATTCCTGATAATCATTTTAATGGTATACATATATTCTATAGGTATCCAGGCTGACAAAACGGAAAACAAAAACTTCTTTATAACTATCGAAAAGATTGAACATGATTCATTCTTGATTGCAAAGGAGTTTTAGATTTCTGTTTTGATATATGGGAGAATATACCATTAAAAGAACTATTTAGGAATTTGAGGAGGTTCTAGTATTAACATTTTAATATCGTGACACTTTACAAACGTATATCTGTAACTATTACAGAATGTTATCTGCAACCTTTACAAAAATTTCCTGCTACCCTTGCAGATATTATTCTGTCATTTTTACATGTATCAAGTTATATTCTTTACAGTTACTCATCCGGAATACTCCGTATGTTTATCCGTAACACTTACAAATATTTTCTTGTAATCTTTACGGAATCGGGTAACAGAAACTTGACTGTAACGCCAACAGAAATAATCTGCTGTCCCTATTCTAACAGATAAAATCGGTACATTTTACAGATTTTTCTGTAAGTTTAACAGATTTTTTCTCCGTGTAGGTACAAGGGTGTTATTTGGGAACTGGCATTATTTCTCGCAAGGTAGATACATCAAGCGTATCTTATTACACATTACCTCGCAAAAGAGTGAAATGTACCGCAATTGTCAATTTTGTTATAACTTTCTTCTACCTTCGTCCGTTGAAAGTGTCTAAACGTTGACTTTCCATACAAAGTAAATTATTGGAATGTTACATTCACAGCAATTTTTAAAAATGCCGCGCAACTCCCTGAATCCAATATTCTTAACGCGAAGTAAAATCATCAAAGAGTATTTGGTTTTTTTTTATTTCTAAAGGCCTAGACCTAATATATTTTTTATTCCTAAAAGCCCACGGCTAATACCTACAGTGAAATATATACGAAAACGTAGAAAAGGGTACTTAATCTCCCAATGTCCATGTGAATGTCCGTCTGATAATTTAAATAATGCCGCACAATTAGCATCGTTTATTTACCCTTATGTACAAAATAAAATTGCACATTAGAGCGCTATCAGTCAAGTCTTCTGTCGCGTTACAAACCTGGCTTTCCTTTGAGGTGAAATTTGACAGAAGCTACCTAACAAGTAATAATAAAATAAATATGACAATTAATATAAAATAAAAAAATGCACGAAGAGTAAAACGAAATAATCCATGAAGAATAAAACGAAGGATTTCGAGAAAAGCGTGCAGCAAATATAGGAGGGCCGAGAGCCAAAAGGGGAGACTCCTAGCGGGTCGGGAACATGACTCTCCTCTGGGCTGGGGCTTGCAAGAAGGTAGCCAATGTCTCGGGCTCGGGTCTCACCAATTGGACGCCACCATCCGCTCGCACAATGCCTCTCCAACATGGCGCCCAGCTTCTGTTTCCCACTTAGGAGGACCACGCCGCGAGCGCAGGCGCTGAACGTGCGGGAAAGATAGGTAGTTTTCCCAACCTGGAAATCCCAATTGGCATGAATACTGGAATGACTCGCATGCCTACCCAAAACGGATATAAACGGATATACTCGCCGGATGAAGGCAAAAGCGATTGTTACTATTCCATGCTTTATTAGACATAGTAATTGAGACGCACTGTCCAAAAGAGGGCTTCCGCTTTTATTATTTTCACCAGGTTACCAAACTCCTTCGGAATTTCATCGAAGTTTTCGTTACGTTAAGTTTACTAAACTGCGGATTATTTGCTAAAGGACATAAGGAACGATTGAAGTCTGGAAAAAGGTGATGATTTACTGGAAATAATTTTGGGATATCGTGTAGAGCAATACCCAAAATATGTAGCAGTTTAAATGTGGCAGTAGTTGTTATACATTTGGTAAAGCGTGACATCTGGCTTGTCAATAATAACAGTGATAAAATATGTTGCAGGGATAATACAAAAATAGCAACGAGAACAACAAACGTTCTTGTTTGTTATAGAAATGAAGTGCATATGTTGTAACCACGATATATAATCCGATGTTTTGTAAAACGCCTAGCCGTTTACAAAACGCGGCCTAGTGGACAAACCTTCGTTATCTTAAATTTATTTTACAATCCGGCTAGTCATTTTATAAAGCTACCAGATGTTTTGTAAAACGATCAACAATACCCCGCCGCATTGTAATATTTATTGAATTGCCGCCTGTTTTACATTTCGAAAAAATAATTTCAGTCATATTATAAATAATGTATTAATCAACAAATTTTAATAAAAAATGGTGGTGTTTAGGATTTAATTTTTTTATTTATTCATGTAATCTATGAAACATACGTAAATAGAACAAATTTATAGATCAAAATATACTTTATTCTCTTTAAGTGCACGAAGAAAAAAATCTGTTAACTTTCAGAAAAATCTGTAAAATGTATCGATTTTATCTATTAGAATAGGGACAGCAGATTATTTCTGTTAGCGTTACAGCTAAGTTTCTCGATTCCGTAAAGATTATAGATCACTGTCTGCAGAGATTACAGGAAAATATTTGTAAGTGTTACGGATAAGTAATTGTAAAGAATACAACTTGATACATGTAAAAATAACAGGACAATATCTGTAAGGGTAACAGGAAATTTTAGTAACACTTACAAATATTTTCCTGTAATCTCTACAGATAGTTATCTCTAATCTTTACGGAATCGAGTAACAGAAACTTGACTGTAACGCTAACAGAAATAATCTGCTGTCCCTATTTCAACAGGTAAAATCGGTACATTTTACAGATTTTTTTTTCTCCGTGTAGGTTAGGTTAGGTCAGGTTATATTAAATTAAGTTAGATTAAGTTATAGAAAAATACGCTTTTTGTAGAATGACTAAAATGATTTAACGGGAATGTCAAATAAGCGGTAATTTAATAAATTTAACAATGCGGTGGGGTCTTCTTGGTAGTTTTATAAAACGCCAAATCGCTTTATAAAATTACTAGCCGGATTGTAAAATAAAGCTAAGTGAACGATGATTTAATTAATTGGCCGCGCTTTTCGAAAAGCCGTATTTTACAATGTAGCTACGATACATACAAAATTGTGTTGAAAACCTGCACAATGTGATAGAAAAGAACAAAGCAGGGAACAGAAAGAGCAATTAGAATGCATGATTTATTTAGATTTACGAATAAAGCAAAAAATATTCATTCTCATAAAATGGATCGTCCTCAGCTATCGCTTTCCCGACTCCATTTCTGATATTTTGTGCACCAAATGTACTTTCAACATTCTTGTTCGTTGTTCTGCAGCAAATGTAAGAAGAAATAATTTAATTAATACTTTCATAAAACTGAAGGGCAGTTTTTAAAGGTAAACAAACCTGGCCAAGTTCATTGTAACAACTAACGCAGAGTATTTTGATTTTATTTAAATAAGTCCTCTTTTAAAATTAACGTAATTTAATAAATAAATATAAAATAAAATTGTAGTTAAACATGAGGAGAATGCTTTGGTAAAACGGTTAGAATATTCTTTCAGTCTTTTATAGTCAGTATTACTGCTCAATAATACCTTGAATAGTTTACTTTGTCCATGTCAAGATACGAAAAATGATGTAACAAATTCTGTCAAAGCATTCTCTCTTCTTATTCCAGCTACATCCCTAGTAGCATAGAATAATTCCTAAATATTTCTTTGTAATCTTTGCTAAATATCTCAAGTGACAGATTTTTTAAGATTTCTTGTAGATTTCATTTGACGATATTTTNTCCCCGTTTATTCTCATTGGTTTGTCTCCTAGTTTTATTAGAAGTCCCACTTTCAGGGAAGTCTCCGGACCTTACACGACCCTGAGTCTTCCGGCTCTCTCTATCTTCATCTCTCCCTCCATCTCTCTCTATTTCTCCTTCCATCTCTCCCTTTACATATATTACTTATTATATAGATACATTAAGAATTACCACTACAAGCTTCGCGTATTTTTATTCCAAATTCAGAGGTACTTAATAGAATCATGAGTTACTTGAGTGAACGCCAATATTTTATGTCAATATATTTAGTTGATTGAAATCAATTCGCCACTCACACAACTAATACATTTTTTATTCAAACCGTTGTTTCTTTCGTTTAATTACAACTTCTCTCAATAAACTAGACCCCATTCTCCTTTCAAAGACACATTGTGTTGATCTAAAAGTATATGCTTTTCGCAAATATTTCAAATGTCTGCTAAATATTTACAAAATGTACGATATTCGTTAAATATATAGAAAATATAGAACAAATATTTTATGTTATAAGGGATGTACCGGACATGTGTCAAATATGCCACGTATAATATGTTGAAGTGAAGATACTGCACCCAGCGGAAGTTTTCGAAAACTCACTGTAACTTCTTACTATTTATAACTAGCCCTGATTTCTCCTAAAGTTTATACATTGAGACAAAAATTTGATTGAATTAAACAGGTATGGTTATTTGACTGTTATTTTATTTATTCGATAAATGTTTTTTGCAGTAATATGACAATAATCGACATTAGTAATCGTTGCGTTGTAGTTAGTTTTATGACATGATTTAGTTGATATATTTAATTACATTAACTATAGACTCGTTTATTTCAAACAAAAAACAATGTTGCATAAGAGAAATTATTGGACAAATTTGTCTACTGATTCAATGCGGTTAATTATTTTAACTAAATATCATGTTAATTCAACCGTGAATCTACTTAATCCAATTTAATTAGTTGAAGAAACATATTATTTACGTTCATGAAGCATTACGAATTATTTATACCTAACAAATATTTTATTCATTACAGAAGAAATTACTAACTGGATGTAATGTTCTTTGAAGTCCATTATTATTTTAATGAAACGCATGTTGCATTAATTGAAATAAATGCATGTGTCGATAGCTATCAAACAATTTATTTAGTTCAAGTAAATCAAGATATTGAATTAAAAAATCATTTGTTACGGTCTAATCCAGGCATGGCATTTGCTATTCTTTAATTAAATAAAATATTAAGTGGAGTAACGTATTATTTATTTGAATGAAGCAATGAGATTTATTTAAATGAAACGAATGTCTTATTAAATAAAGCGGAGATTCCTAATTGAATATCATATCTTTTTAAGTATATTAGTGTTTGAAATTCATTGCTACACATTTTTTAGTCACTTTCTTTTATTTAATAATTGGTTTTGACATTGCCTGATTCTTTGGTATAGAAAGACAGTGAAGAGTTGCACAAGAACGCTGGAGGTAAATTACTTTTTTTATAAAGTTATCATTATCGTCAGTGGCATATTCTTCAGTGGTGATTAAAAAATATTTAATCGAGTAAACAGAACTTCGTTGGTTCAATCACAGAAAATGGTTATTATAAGAACAACTAAATATTTTATTAATAAGTCAACATTCTTTGGTTAATAACTTTTGATTGATTACATCAAGTATTGGGGTAAATCCCGCCAAATATTAAATTAATTTAGCACATTTAATCAAAATATTTTATTTATTGACTAAAATATTTCCTAAAATTAACAAAATGATTTAACTCTGGTTAACTGAAACAAACGAGTTTGATCAAGTGAACTAAAATTCACTGTATCAAAATGTTTCCTGAAATGAACTAAATGCAATTAAGCAAACGATCAGTGAACTAAATGCGGACAATTAAATCATTTTATTTAATGAACCAAGTTTTTTCTGCATGTAGTTTGAACCCAAGGCCGATTTATTTCGTTGACTAAAATTTTACTTTATCGAAGCTTGTAACAGTTGGATATTCTCCAGAGAGATGGATTTTAAAAAGAGGACACAAATCAATGAAGAGAAACGAAGAATTCTAAAAGGTCTCTATATTAAACAAACAAGAATAAATAAATAAATAAAAAGATGCGCAAATTATAAACAGAATAAAAAGAGACCGAGACCAATACAGACACGAACTTAAAAGAATAAATAATAAAATAATCGCTCTAACGGAAAATATAACAATACAAAAATAAATAAATATAAGAATAAAACGTTACGTTGGAATAAAACGATACATAAACCGAATGATGAATTAAACAAAATAAAATAGTACAAGAACAAAACGCAAATGACAAATAGTAACAATTAGAGAGAGAGGGGCTTAACTTTTCCTTTTGGTGTGCGTTATGGAGCAATGTCAGTCAGCAATAAAATAAATCGGCCTTTTATTCGTCCGCCGATTAAAATCCAATGGCCGATACTGGGCCAGGCGTTCTGAGGGAAATAAGGCAACTACTAGCCAGATCGTGCGTCCACGATCTTCCTCAGAACTTGATCACGGGCCTATTATCATGGCAGTCGACTTGCTTCTTCTGCCGGAACACCTGTAGTGGTAATTCTTAATGTATCTAGATAATAAGTAATATATGAAAATGGAGAGATAGAGGGAGAAATAGGGAGAAATGAAGAGAGAGGGAACCAAGAGGCTCAGAGGTGTTCCGTTGAGGAGATAGAAGTCGGCTGCCTTTGTCAAAGGCCGTTGCCAGAAATTTGAGGAACTCTATTCCGATCGTGGACGCACGATCTGGCCAGACATTATAANATTCAAACCGTTGTTTCTTTCGTTTAATTACAACTTCTCTCAATAAACTAGACCCCATTCTCCTTTCAAAGACACATTGTGTTGATCTAAAAGTATATGCTGTTACAAACAGTGTAGTTCATAGTATTACATACTTCTTTTAAATAACAAAATTTAATTTATTTGTATGAAACATTTGTTCTTGGTTTAACCGCATTTTCGTTTCGCCGCCGATAACCGTCGTTTTCATTTAAAGTAAATATTTTTTTTATTCAACCAAACTTGTCTCCGTGAATGATTAACATTGAATGATTTTACCCTACTTCTAAACGTGCATGCAGAAAGGTATTTAATTAAATCACTACAATTTCTGTTGGTTGAACCACAGAATATGGTCTTTAAAAGGGCAACCACATATTTGGTTGACATGACGAAATTCTTTCATTAATAATGGTTGATTAATCACGTCAAATATTATGATAGATTACCTACATCAAATGTTAAAGTGATTTGATACGCTCAAAATCACTTTAAATTCACTGAATATTGTTCGAGAAAAGTGTTCCTTTTATAAAAGTTTTCCCGATAAAAGAGAAACTTTGTTTCGTCAAAAATCTGTTATTATAGCATCCCTTGACGCAACTTCGCTCGCGACATGAACAATGTTTTGACAAAAGATCATAACTTCACTAATGAGAGAGACTTTATGGCCACTCGCCACCAAATGGATACTCTGCGAATTTCATTGACTAAAATAATTCATATTTCGTTCTTAAATTGGTCGGAAATCCAAGCTTCTTTGCGTCGTCAATAGAAAATCTCTTCTCCTATTACAATGTTCGTTTAAATGAAACATTTAATAAATTCAAATCAAGCAAATTACTTGATTACATCAAACAAATACGGTCAATCGACAAATATGTTTGAATGAAACTATATACTTGTTCGACTGTATAACAAAGAATAAATAAGTATCATTCAAACATATTTATTTTCAATCAAACAAATCGTTTCCTCGGTGCAATCAAACGATTTTTTAAATGAACCAAATTTTTTTCTGCGTATACGAATGCACGTCTACGAGTATATTTAGTATACCACATTTGAATAAAACTTCCGAAACATGTTTAATTAATTCATTATAGTTATTTTTTAACAATGCACATAGCACAATTAATGCATCATGACACGTTTTCTTTTGCACATTCAAGATTCCAGTGACGTTCATGTTTAAAGTCACAAATTTGTTGACATCGGATGTATAAATAAACGACCCGTGGAAATGAACTATGAATAACAGGTAGAGCTTTTCTTTCCTCCGTTTTTGATGAGTATGAATATTTAAATCCGTTTAAATCTCTCTGGTCGGAAAAAGAAACCCGATCGAAGGCCATTCGCTTCCGCAGCGAATTCGCGTGTCGATCAGCGCTTTCTTTGAGCGTAAAAATGTCGCGCGACCTGATTTTTCGTGTTCGATTCTAGGTGACCAAGTGCTGTGTACAATAACGATTGCTTAACTGCTCTGCGAAATGCCGTGCAAGCGCTCTAATTACATAACACCTTCCACGTGTTCTTCGCCGCGGTCGTTCCTTCATCGCGTATTATGAAGGAACCCCGCTTGGAGAATTCCGAAAACGAAGATCATCATCCTCATCGTATGCAATTCAATTTCTTCCTGAGCGATTTCTATTTTACGTCTGTAACGTATCGGTTTGCACAAATAGCTGCAGAAATACTGAAAATCATCATCCTCATCGTATGCAATTCAATTTCTTCCTGAGCGATTTCTATTTTACGTCTGTAACGTATCGGTTTGCACAAATAGCTGCAGAAATACTGAAAATACAGTACCTAGATATTCAACATTTCTTATACTGTATAGAAATAACGGAATGTTTTCATGAGCCATACTATCGAGCAATTCTCTATTAAAGCGTAACAGTAAAAATGGAGCACAATTTTGTCCATCTATGATCTTCTTTATTATCGCAGAAAACTGGAAAAGTTAATATATCTTTTTGTTTGCTATGTTTAAAAATATCAATAACATCTACACTGATTCTAGTGACATAATTGAAAAAAAATATATTTTTTTATTATGTTACTTTGGAATTACTGGTACTATGGAATAACTGGTAAACATTACAAATAACTTTTGAAACAAATTCTAATTTTTTAGGTACTTAGTAGTTGCGTAGGCAACAGACGTATAAGACATTTCTATTATCGCTACATTGCAGCAGTACCATTTGTTTCTGCATTGTTTTCTAACAGCAGAAATATCAAACTTTAAAATTTAAATTGAAATGTAAAAGTCGATTTTATGGTATTAATTCGTGCTATAATCGTAATTTGGATCTTTATGCGATGCAATAATTATTGTAGGTGTTTAGAGAATTCTTGTTGAAAAGGTAAACGATATCGTTAATATTGTTTTTATTATTTTTGCCAAGATATTTTCGGAAATCGGTTTAAATTTGTATCACCTTATATGAGGATGCCTAATAGAACGGTCTTTCATTTTTGCTCCCTAGAAGTAACTTGCGTACCTAACATAGTACCTAAAAACAGTTTTTAAAGGTGATACAAATTTAAACCGATTTCCGAAAATATCTTTGCAAAAATAATAAAAACAATATTAACGATATCGTTTACCTTTTCAACAAGAATTCTCTAAAAACCTACAATAATTATTGCATCGCATAAAGATCCAAATTACGATTATAGCACGAATTAATACCATAAAATCGACTTTTACATTTCAATTTGCTTTCAATTTACATTCCGATTCGTATTCATGAAAATATAACCAAACATTAATAATTATATTGGTTCCAGTTAAAATATTGCGTGGTTATTTAATATTCGATGTTCAATTTTATTTTAAGCGTTGATGCATTATTATCACAATCTTATAATCATGAATTATTTCAAAAATATAAATCTAAAACATATGCAAATGGATTACATTGTTTCATTACTATAATACAACTTTATACCGAATCATAATCGGTTACAATTCTCAGGATTATTTCATGCTGCGATCGCAATTTGGACCACCGCGCATTGGTGGTCTCGCTTAAACCCAAAAGAAGCGAATAATGGAGAAGAAGTGCAACTATCCGCTGCATCGGCGACTTCTCGAATCTCCCCCTCGCCCTCCAACGACTCGGTCCTTCCATCGCTTAAGGTGAAGTGAAACACGTTGAGGAACTTGATCGACGTCGATAAAGAAGATTTTTCTAAATGCCTACGTTGCCGACGTTCGTTTTTATATCGACAGATGTGTCGAATTATATTGGGTATTGTACCAAATGGCACACTCTGCCTGTCGTTTTCGTACAATAATTATAAAGAAATCGCAGTAAAACTTCAGAAATCCTCTGGATTCATGCTTTCTGGGGCCCTAATTAACTGCAGAGGGACCCCCTATGCCATCTGTGATTTCCAGGCCAATTAAATTTTCACTCCAAGACCTCGTATTACCATTGCTTTAGCATAGAGCGCATATAACACTTTTTTTGCCTTTATTCCGTTCAAATGCGAGTTTATCGACTACCAGAATATTCTAAATTGACATAAAATTGTCCTGACCCTTTCGATTCTCATATCAGAGCCTTCGATAATTGTATATTGATCGAAATATGAGAGCTCGACGCCATTTTGGTTCTGGTCTGGGCTAAGTTAAAAAATTTTGTCCAAAAATAAAAATTTTGAATGTGTCAGGACAATTCTTAGTTGATCAGAAGTGATGTGTCAAAGTTTCGGGCAGTTTGGTCTAATACCCTTAAAAAAAAGTGTTGTATTCGAATCGACTGATTTGAAGGGGTTTCACTTCACCTTAATCGTTCCTAACCGTGAAAATTCTGCACAGCGGGAAGAAAAATATACATTTTAAGAAATTCCAAACGATCTCTTTACGGATAACTGACAAAAGAGTTTCTTACCATGCCGTTTATCGGTTTAACAACTATTGTACAACAGAGTGCGGCAGTTTTCGGTAACATCGCGGAAAGTCAGCGAAAGGGGGGAGTGGAAAAAAATGGAACTATCCGGGGCACAGGCGACTTCTGGGATAGAGTCTGTGACGCAGCGCCGTCCTTCCACCGCTTAGCCGCACCCGACCTCGAAAATCCCACACAGCAGGAAGAAAAGCATACATTTTGAGAAATTCCAAACGATCTCTTTACGAATAACTGACAAAAGAGTTGCTTACCATGCTATTTATCGTTTTGACAAATATCGTACGACAGGATGCGGCAGTCATCGATAACGTCACGGAAAGTTAGCGAAAAGGGGTAACGGAAAAGGAATGTAACTATCTCGTGCACAGGTGACTTCCGGAATAGTCCCTGACGCAACACGTCCTTCCACCGCTTACCCGCACCCAACCTCGAAAATCCCACACAGCAGGAAGAAAAACATAAATTTGGAGAAATTACTAACGATCGCTTTACAGAGAACTGAGATAGGAGTTACTTACCGTGCTATTTATCAGTTTGGCAAATATTGTACTACAGGGGCGGCAGTCATCGGTAATGTCGCGGAAAGTCAGCGAACAGGGGTAACGGAAAAAAATGGAACTATCCGGTGCACGAGCGACTTCCGCGATAGTCCCTGACGCGGCGCGGTCCTTCCACCGCTTGGCCGCTCCCGGCTACGCTCCCGGTTCGCTCCGACTCGTTCCCGACTCGTTCCCGGCTCGCTCCCGGCCCGCTCCCGGCTACGCTCCCCGCGGAGGGCTGGTCCCTCGGCCGGCCGCGGCTCCGCCTCCGCCCGCCAGTTCCACCGCCCCCGAGTTCCACCGCCTCGTTGGCCGCGCCGCGGCGGTCCCGCAACGGCCGGCTTCAATCTCGGTTTAGTTTCGTTTCGTGCCGGCCGTTCGGTGCGAGGTGCGAGTCGTTCCGCGTTCCGGCGCCCTGCCTCTTCCTCGAGAACTCACGCCTTGCGACGCGTTCGCCCTTTCCCGAAGGAATCGAGTCGTACTTCCCGTGAATCCAGTGTCGCTGCAGTTCGGGGACTGCATTTCGACTGCTCGTCGAAAGGGATATCGTTCCCGGCCTAAGAGGTAACTCTCGTCCGATAGAGGTTATGCATATGTTGGACCATCGCTGGACGGTAATACCTGTAAAAAGTAGAACTTGGCCCGTGACTGGACCGAGTCTTTTGATGCATGGTTTAGCCGAGATATTCGACGTTTAGTGAGGAAAAAAACTCCAAGTGCATTTAACCCTTTCACCCCAGCGGTCCACTTTGTTGAAGATCACCGTCACCGAACGGGACCCCGCACCGAAAATGTCCCCATTGCGCGAATGTCGGATATAATTGATCTTCGTATCTATCGGTCTGTCGATGGATGCCGAATAGTGCTAGAAATGAAAGGGTTAAAGATTAATTGGTCGTGAAATGCGTTTTAATCCAAAAGAGTTTGAAAGAGAATGAAAAGTTATAGGAACTATTGCTTAAGGGGCTATCTTACTTCATGTTTTACGGAGAATTTAAAACAAGAAATTTCAAAATGTCTCAAAACTTCGGACTTAAGGAAGTCAATAATTCCCTTAATCTTTATACTCTGCTCGCTAGAAAGTCGCAACACCTACAAATAGTAATCGATCAAATCAAAGAGTAATATATATTGCGTAGGATAACGTAAAGTGATAACGATTCAATTTTAGTCAATGTAATACTTAGAATTACCGAGGCAGAGTCATAGTTTCCTTTCGTCATGCGATATACGTCGTTACTGGATGTACTCGACTTTGATTTTTATATGATGTGGTTTGTTCAACGAGCAGTAAATACGTTAAGGCGCTCTGCTTGCACTTGAATTTTAATACGCACTTTTTGTCATAGATTTTACAAATCACTCTTCGCGTGGCGTATATCGGCTATTGTACTTAATCAACACGAGGTAATGGAGTTTGAGAAAAGATTTTTTCGTTGCAAAGAGTCCGCGTCGAAGAATGTGTTTACTTTCATATTCGGTTCATCCATTGCTTCCAATTCCTTCATTTCTTGAGAGTACTTTCCTTAGGAATCATTTCCATCGTTTTAAAAATAAATAAAAGTATTAGTGTACGCGGAGTGACTCTTGGCGAAATGAACGCAAATTCCGCGATTTTCAGACCTTTTGCAAATGCTGGTCCTCCGCGGTCTAGAAAATAGGTTGGGCGGTAGGACGAACGTCTTCGATATGTTCCGCTAAAATATTGCAAGCGGGTATAATAGTCTCTCACCTGTTTGTATTATTTGAGAAAATGCGGGGTTACCCGAAATGCAGGGAAGCAAATAGAACCCGAGACCGTCAGACAGACCATCGTTCTTCGTTCATGAAATCCGCTTGAACTTGCCGGTTAACGCTAGAACTACCAGCGAATATTTATTGTATAGGATGGACCATCTGAAACCAGTCATTTTGACTGGTCTTGGTGGTTCTAGTGTTAATCTTGGCTCGAGGTGAACAACAATGATCGCACCTGCAACAAAGTCTCGAGCTGAAGTTAACAATAATTAGCGATATCACCCCGACGCTCACCAAAGAATCGCAACCTCTCGAGTAAACAAGATCAGTGACGTGGGCGAACTTTTTTTTTTGCAAACCTACGTACTTCGCATTATATAATATCCAGATTGAATTATCATATTTCATTTTGCCCAGATCGTGGAAATACATTTGCTAGGTAGAATACAATGGCTATTTCAATTTCCTGGTACGATTGCGTAACCACTTTAATTAGAAGAAACTATTACCCCCGTAAAATATTGTCGTGGTCACATATTTTCCACTTGGGTGGAGGATGACGTCGCCAAGTGAATTATTGACAGTAATCAAGAAATTGTAATTGAAGGTGAAGGGATAAAAGTTCGTACTGGAAAGTGAACGTGAATTTTTTTATTTTGATAGATCGCGTTTACTTTTTGGGTTTATTATGTAAATACTGCAAATGGTTAACACATAGAGACTGTAGGAAATCACGAAAGACTTTAAAAGTGACTTAAGTGATATGAAAAGTACATCCGAGGGGTCAAACGTTTATGCAATTTTTCTCCTAATGCAATGTATCAAATCATTTGAAATTTTATCATGTAAATATGGAAGTCCTATGGAAGGTCCTGCCACCCACACATTTTATTTTTTTTTATAAAAAATTAAACTATTCTTTGTAGAAAAATAAATAAAAATGAAAATTCATGGGGGTCAAGACTTTCCTTATGGCCTCCATATTCACGAGGTAAAATTTCAAATGATTCGATATACTCAGTTTAGAAAAATGTTTCACAAATTAAATCCTTCAGATGCCCATTCCATATCACCTTAGGGTGATCGGTATCAATTGATTCGGTGTTGTTTGAAATATATACATACAGGTGCACATTGTTCAGTTCAAATTTACACTTTCTTTATTTCTCATTTTTACTGGATAAATTCGACGAATGGAAGATGATTAGAAATTGTAAAGATCGTCGTTAGGAGTACACATAGACATACGTTGTTGAGTGTAAAGGTCGATTTTGTTGACTCGTCATTCTTGTAAAGGGTACACGAATAAAAAAGATTAGAGAGTGTAAGAAATCATGATAGCCTCTACCGAGTACCTTGAAGCTTTCTTGGTATTAACTAATTTGTCGTAATTGGGAATACATACAGGTCCAAGCTATTAATCTCATCTCCAAACTTTTATTACGTTATAATGTACGGTATAATGACCAATGGTCTCAAATTATAATCGTCCTAATGCGTCAGGTTTTTGCAATTCTTATCGCTGTCGAGATTTGAGTTACTTCTCTCGCTGCACATAAAAGGCAGTCTCGTTTCATAATGCCGCCGTCGCGATGTCTCGCTACATAAAAGCTGTGATTAGTGCTCCACTTGTGCTAAATTTATGATTGGACGAGGGCGTTTCGGGAGGATTCTTGGAGTCCTAGCCGGCGGAAGTCCTGACGTGTCCCTGGGGATAGAACGACACGACATCGTTTTAGACCATGGTCTACAAAACCACTCAGAGATTTTGCGACGTTGAAGAAAAGATTAGGGGCGTTAGGTATAACTCTGCTTGATTTTGCCATCTTTCATCTTACGTTTCTGGGCTCTCTGGGATGCCGCCATCCCGACGTCCCGACATATCAAACTCGTGACTAAGGCACTGCTCCACGGGTGCTAAATTTACAATTAACCCAGGACATTTCTGAGGAACCTTCGGAGCCCTAACTCGGAATGGGGTCATTCGGGTCAAGTGTGTGCAATTTTATGTTCGAAGCATTACAATGTTTGAAACAATAGAATATTCAAAACGTAACAAAGCAGCTTCGATAGTGTTTAATTTAAATTTGAGTAAAGTTTAATAAACAAAGAAAATATCTAATGTTTTCGTTAAGTAAAAATAAACAACTCGGACAGGATACGTACTGCTGACCTGGAGTGTTGGGGGCGATTTCATATTTGTTTCTAACGATTTCACATTCTGATGTGTGCGTCATATATAAAACCCTTTGAGTAAGCTGTCACTCAACTCGTTCCAAACATGCGATTCAAAACTGAACGTTTCAAGAAAAGAAAAGTTCTTGAGCGAAAAACGACAATGGAGATTGCTGCCTGCAATCTCCAAGAAATAAAGTACTCGGAAACTCTGCCAGCATCCTGCTTAGTTTGAAATCTCTTACGGACCGAGAGAGCAAGATGTTACATTCTTACAAAACGTTTGATTCATCCTCTCCTTCACATCAAACACCTTCCATTTCTGAGGGCACCATCCCAACTCCTCCGCACATAAAACCGATGATTAAACTACTCCGTGATAGTATTTCATATATATTAAACGAACGATTAGCACCAAACGTTTCAAAAAATGAAAACCTTCGAAACCCTACGTTCAATACTGTAACGCAACATTGCTTCTTGCAGCTCACAGAAAATAAAGTATTTAGAAGTTCTAGCTTCAATTAAGTGATAAGAATCAAATATCTCGGAAAAGACCGAGCGATTTCAACCGAAAGACTCAGTAATTTTTAACCAAATATAAATGACACAAGAAACGCACCTCGTAGAAAAAAAAAAGCGAACACGACGTTATATTTTTACAAAACTTATGGTCCGAACTTTTTTTCGCTACATGTTAAAAACTTCTCGCTTTTAACGGGTTTATCTCAAATCCTCTTACGTAATGAAAGGTACATGTAAAACCCGTGGTTAAATTACATAAAAAAAGTACTCCATTCGTTCTAAACATCCAAGAACTATCGAATGATTCCAAGAAATCTTTAGAATTTTTATGCTAAGAACGGTAACATTGTTACCTACAATCATAAGGAAATAACGTCTTTAGAAAATGTGCTACATGTATCTTACTTCGTAATAAGGAATGAGTTACTGAAACAACGATCTCGAACCTATTACAAAGAGAACCAGCGAAGTGTTACATTATCTCAAAACCTACACTCTAAACTGTGTCCCTTGCTGCACATCAAAGATCTCCCGTTTCTGACGGCTTCACTCGAGTTTTGTGACACGTAAAACCCATGACCGAGGTACGTCATGACGGCGCGCCTTTCGCGCCGAATTTATGCCCAAGCCAGGACACGCGTCGGAAGCTTCCTCTGGGTCCTAACCAGCGGAAGTCCTGATGCGTCCCCAGGGATAGAGCGATGCAACGGCGCCGTAGTCGGCGGTCTATGAGAGCTAAAGTGCCCAGCTGTTCCGGACTTGTCAGCCGACTAACGGCGGCGTGTTAGACATATCGCCTCGAAGCTGGAGATAGCCCGAAACTCGAGGCCTTCAGGTGCTTTTGGCTGGAAAGAGGAGGCACTTCGTCAGTGTCATTTAGAACACATTAAACCCACGTTTCAATACGCGCTCGTGTCTAAACCCAGTCGTCAAATGGCACCTCGGAGGATGTCTTCGCCTTCAAGGATAAAGGATCCCCTTAATGAAGCCGACGGCGATGATTTCGGATTTCAACCTCTGATTGATTCCGTTGCCTAATTTCGGGTTACGTGGACCGTTTTCTTGGTTCGTTTTTGCTTGATAAATTTGTTGGGAAATGTAGCCACCATCTTCGGAAGGAAAAGACGCGTTTTATGAGCAACACTTCTTATAATGTATTCTTTCATTTATTTTCTATTTTTTGGAGTATAAAAGAAGACGGACTCGTCTTTTAAAGGATATGCGCGGATAATATGTTTTATAATACCCCATATGCGTTTATTAAGATGTACTTCCTCTTCCACTTTCACATATTTTTATGTGACCATCTCAACTGTCAAAGAATCTGAATTTTTTTTATTCACTGTCGCAAAAGAGAAAAATCCGAGACGCGAATTTTGAGATGCGTAAAATTAACAAAAAAAATGCAGAAAAGAATACTGTACCAAGATCTTTTAGAATTTAGGATATATATGTGCTCCAGGAGGGGTGGCATAACAAAAAAGAGCAAAAATATCTTAAATATAAAGAGGATCTAAAGTTGTTTAATATCAGTTGCTCGACTCTGGATGACTTTTTTGTCGTGCTAGGTCCGGTCTTTCCATTCCACATATATTTTTCATTAATTAAGCGAGTTCCTAAACCTCCGAACACAGCTGTAGGTTGTTATCTTTGCTTTAAAACATCCTTTTTTTATCATGGCCCAAGGTACACGAGTATGTTTCACCATGATCCGCTATGCACTAGATGCTATTTCTTTTTTATATTTTTTCCGATTTTTAAATTATTTCGAAAATGAATATGTCACAAGGATACTGAAGTAATATTTTAGCACAAAAGAACGACGGATTTATGCTTGAGACAAAATCGAATAACTTCCCTCGCGTATCCTTAGTATACAAGTTACAGACAAATGGTTTTGTTCGCCCTCCGACCACAAGTCATGCTTCACAAAAATATTACAGCGATATCGCCTTGTTCGCAATAATAATTTACAAGTAACAACACAATATGCAGGGTGGGTTTCGTTTGCTTACAGATCAACCGGTTCTCTTTGCAGTTGTTTTGCTCCATTAATTTGTAACTAAATTACTCAACTCGCATTAATTTACAAGCAGCGGCAGATTACGAATAAAGACCATTGCCCATAGATCGGGGGCCATATTTTATAGTTGTTTTATTCCGTTAATTTATAACCTAACATCCCAACTCGTAATACTAATTTACAAGTAAGAGCAGATTACCAAGGAGATACCGAGGACCATGGTCCACAAATAGGAAGCCATACTTTACGAACGTTTCACTCCAATAATTTATGACCAAATTGCCTACATTGCAATAACGAATTTACATGTTGCAACAGAATACGAAGGGATGACTTTGTTTGCCCACAGATCGAAAATTAGCGGCGTGGACGTCCTCGAAGATGTAACGCGGCCGCGAAGAAAAGATCGTTTCTTGGTCACCCGGCGAAGAAGGCACGCTCGAAGATCAGCACGTTTTCTCTTGACGCAGACATTGAGGCTACAAAGTAGCTACTTCTTGGACGTTCGACGAAATCGTTGCTTGGGCCAAGAAGGCTCGTCGAGAGATCCACGCGCTTTTTCACGTCAAGGCAGAAGTGAAGAAGTTACGAAAAAGAAAAGATCCTGGGTACCCAACGAAGAAGGCACGCCCGGTGAACGGTACCCTCTTCCTCGTCCACGCAGTTTAAAGAGGCCGCAAAGAAGAAGTCGCTTCCGGAACACAAGTCGAAGGAAACGCGCGTCGTCCTTGTTCGTGCAGGCTAAAGGAGTTGGGATGAAGAGTTACCTCTTGGACAGCTAGAGAAGACGGCACGCCCTTTCGTGTCAACGCGGATGTGAAAACACCACGGAGAAGAAGAGGTCGCTTCGTGGACCCCCCACCGAAGAAGTCACGCCCAGTGAATGGTACCCTCTTCCTCGTGCACGCAGGGTAAATTGGTCGCAAAGAAAAACTCGCTTCTTGAACGCCCATCGAAGGAGACGTACGTCGTCCTTGTTCGCGCAGGGTAAAGAAGTCGGGAAGGAAAGATTACTTCGTGGACGCCCAACGAAGAAGCCACGCCTACGAAACGACCCGTTCTTTCTTGTCAACGCGGACGTAAAGAGGCCACGGAGAAGAAGAGGTCTCTTCGTGGACACTCGACGAATAAGGCACGCCTGGAGAACGGCACGCGCTTCCCCGCCGACGCAGTAACCGCAGCAGCAAAAGAGTGATTCGCGTCGCGCCACGCCGTTGCGTTAAGGCACGGTCGCGGAGGAAAATCGCTCTCATTATGTAACGCAATCGAGTCGTGATAAATCTCTTCTCTCCCGAACCGAGGCGAACTGGCGAGTAGATGGTGCTTCTTGAGCGACGGACATTTTGATACTCCGAGGAGCAGCCTGGATTTATCTCGTTGTTCGTATATTCTTCCTGAATTTTTCGCGGCAAACGAACGAGTATTCATCGCAAGATTCGGTACAGTGTCCGGAATCATTCCGCGGAAGTTTTGGACTCGTCGGCTCGAGCATCTGAAGGATCCAAAGGACAGAATTCGTGAACTCCAGCGCGGGTGGTAAATGAATTCGGCCCCGTGGGGGCCTCTTTTGGATAGATTGCCCCGCAATAGGCGTGCAGCTGCAGCTGCAGAGGATTTCCATCCCGATAGAAAACCAGGTCTTAACTGTGGAGGGCCTGTCGCCGTGTTGGGAGGGCTTCGCCGAGCGGCGCCGCGCAAATGCAGCTGCGGCCCCGACCGTATTTATGAACTACACTGAGCCGGATAGAAGGAGGATGGTCTCCCACGTGATTCCCGTTTCTGGGGTGAGATAATTTTCATTTTCTTTCTTTAATTGGAGGTTGGAGAACGAAGAACTCGTGAAAAGCCCAACGAGTTCCGTCGGACCCATGCAGGAAGGAACGGGGTTTAGCTCGTGAAGCATCGGATGTGTCCTTGTACCGTAACTGTTTCTCTCGAGATAAACTATAATCATATATGGCCGGGTGTAAAAAACTATTATCATGCGCTATTTTGTTTACTTTGTTCAATTGTCAAATTTTAAATCCTGTTTCTTTCGATGCACGTTAGCTCGTGGGTATACCCGTGGATTCACCTTCTCAACTTTTCATCTAGTGCAGAATTTGCGGTCTGCATGGGTTCGTCTCCTCATTTATTCCCTACGTCATTAATCTCTACAGACTATAAAATAAAGTCCCCGGTAGAGAGCTGACGCTATTCGGGCTAGTTGCGAAAACCACTGAACGGATTTTAATACGGTTTTCCCTATTCTACGGAGCATTTCTCCAGAATAGTTTAGGTGTAAGAAAGATTAACCAATGAGAAGAGGAAACCGAGTGGTAACGATTTTAGTGGAGCAAATCGACGAAAAATGGCCCTTCTTGGCTCCCGCGTAAAGCCGGGGCGAGTTTCTAATATCAGTCGCTATCTCTATCATAGTCCTTATTTTCACGTTCAGTTTCCTTGTTTCCGTAAATTCACATTTACACTTGTCTTTACAGTTTCACATTTCCACTTGTTTTCATAATTTTACTTCCACATGCATTTATTTTTACATAAGCTCACAGTAAACTCGATTGTTTATTAAATCCACTCAAGTCCTTCCGGAGAGTAGATCATAAATTCGTTCAACTTCTTATAAACAGTTAGCTTATATATTGACAAACGGTCAATGCACCAAAACGCTGCCCCCGTCCGAGAATTCCGGGAATTCCGAGAAGAGTACACGTTTGTATAGAATTATGCAATTATTTATTCTCGGGAATAGTGTGTGGGTATTCTCGAGAATAAATAATTACATAATTCTATACAACCGTGTACTCTTTCGTACATAGTTATTTAGAATTGCATATGATCAAGATATATAATGTCTGATCTTGTATGAAACGTATATTCTTTATGTATGATCAAATGTAGGATATCACATGTAATCAAAAACGGATGCTACGTGGTTTGATATATTATTGCATAGCTACTAGGGAACAATATACTAAGATGAAAAAACATATCTACTCAGACAGGGCAATATTTACTTATGCATGGATTCATGTATAACAAGATATAATTATTTATAGGTACAGAATCAGATATAAAAGTAATCTAATTATATACATATACAGATCAATATACGTTTAAATGTGATCATGTATACAGGGTGTCTCAAATCCCGTAGTAATTCTTCAAACTGATGGAAGTTAATGTTTGAAGTCTAAAGGTACTTTTCAATTTTTCCCTGTAATCATTATAGTTGGCTAATTTTGAGTTCGAGTTTGAAACACGCCAGGGACCCGATTCTCGAGTTCATACGGATATTTTTCGCATACGAATAGGTTCGCAAAATAAATGTTATATTGTTGGGAAGTCGCGTCATTGGTCAACATTTAAGAGTAATATGTGAAACTGTCAATTTCGCATGCGATGATTGATCGTACGAACTCGAGACTAGGATTCCAGTACCGTCGCACGACGTTCGGCGTACGTCTCGATGCGACAGTGTCCGACATTACCCATTTATTTTTATTTTATTTAGTTTTTTTCTATTCTCAGTTCGTTATTAAATTCATTGTTTAAAAATACAGACCTTTTAAGTAAGAAAATTTGAATAACTCCGAAGCCGTGTCATTACTAATTATTGCGTTTTTAACTAATTAAATCAAATATATGAAAATACTAATTTAGTTTCATTTACTTACTAGATATTCTTTTAGTTCATCATAATTTTGAAGAGAAACTCTCAACTTCAAATATTATCAACTCCCACCAGTTTCAGGAATTACTATCGGATTTAAGATACCCTTTATAGCTATGTCCAACACCTATATTAGATAAATTTCGAATTTTATGATTTAGAAGAAGTTTACAATAAAATACATGTATCGTTGGGTGCAGCAGGAGAGCACAATAGCGCCAGGGTTAGATAGATATAACACGCTATATAATATACGCAGTTTTTTACGTATATATTCCAACGTATAATACGTCCCTATTTTTCTTCGCGTGCGCAAAGTACATTGAGCTCCTCCATTTCTAAATCGAAAATGACAAATCCAATTAAAAATTTGATATTAAACAGTGTTAAGTCGAAAGAATTTTGGACGCAAGCGCCAAATTAATTATTCCTTGAAAATTGTTACGTGTTTACATGTGCACTAAATGACGTTTATAACCTAGCGGATACATACATCGTGCACTTGCGGAAACCACCATATTGGAAACGTAAAATTCTAAGCAATTTTGAACACAAGCGCCAAATTAATTTATTATTCTTTACAAAATATTTCCCTGTTTATATATGTGCTGAATGACGTTTATAACCTAGTGGATCCCGTATATCGTACATTACGGTATCCTTCATATTGGAAACGTAATTTACTGGTTTTCTACGATTTTCTATAATAAATAACTTGATTGACGTAATATACGTGAAAAACTGCAAAAAACGCGAAATTACCCAACCCTGAATAGCGCCCTTCTTGAGGCCGAAAAATATTTAGATGTCTCATATGTCTCTGGTAATTCCATGGTTATTGTAACTGCGTCTTAACGTGAAACCGTTTGCACGTGACCGGCAAAATCGGTCGGGCAGTGATTTTTTTGCCGGTAATAATGTAAATTAAAGAATGTTACATTGTTTTTGGCAGAAAAGTCGGTGCCGGCGCCAATTTTGCCAAAACGTATACAAGCGGCCTGAGTCTTGGATTCGATTTCTGACAGCTCCGAAAAATGTTTCGAGGTTTTAAACAGAGTTTATCTACAAATCCTTACTAACGATCCTTCAGACAAACCCGAAACGAAGTGCTAAATTTGTTAATGAACTCGGCCCAAAGAAAAAATGGATTTTTTTAGCAACAGCCTGAGAAAAATTAATTACACATACTCGTGTACGATTATTTCTAATTCCTCAGATGGAAGAAAATCCGAAAAGTAGCGCGATCTAATCAAATATGTTCATATACATACGTAATTAGGCCGCATCATTTTTCGGACTTAATCACATAATCGTACTTGAATATATATAATTATTTTTTCCTGAGTAAGTTGGATGACGACACTACAGTCACCGCCTATTGATCGGTTGCCTCGAAAGTGATCGAAGACGGAAAATATTTCCGAGCTATCCAAGCGAAATGAAATATTCAAAAGTGCATATCTCGGTAGTAAATGTAACAATCCGTTTCATTCACAGCTTAACCGTGGGGGATATATCAGGTCTCGAAGATCCAATTAAAGTTGACATTTTGTCAGTCGAACGATTGAGGAAATATTTTTTTCCGTTAAGCATAACATGTCAGGCTAAACTTTACAGATAATGAGCGTTTCACGCCTATCGCGCTTAGAAGCCTCCACACCTGTATTCTCTTATATACGTATTTGGCATGAGAGTCTATCGAGTTTCTTAATCCCAGTCTTGAGGTAAACCGAAGAGAATTCATTAAATTACGTCTAAATCATGACGCGTCCTCTTCTCCTTTTGCAAAAGAAATGTAAGAATATTTTGCATTAATTAAGCTGAAATAATGTCGTCGAGAAAGTTAATCATTGTCGGTAAAAACAAATTCTTCTAACTGACAAACAGCCATCTGAAACAGCACGCCATGTTACCGACGTTCTTACTTATATTGACAACTACGTTATAGTACGTTGAGGATTGAATGGAATAACATACTCCATATGTCGTTTCAATAGAATTATTATAAATAAATCGAAATAAAATTCAAGAAATCCCTTGGATTGATGATTTTTTACCCTTATTATCTGCTAAACACAATTCTGTTTTGATGCACTAATTGACCGCAGGAATATCTGTTTCATTTAGTATCAACTAAACTGTGTTCCGAAAGCCCGTTCGTTACACGTGTTAAGGTAAAGTGAAACCCCCTTCAAATCAGTCGATTCGAATACAACACTTTTTTTTAAGGGTATTAGACCAAACTGTCCGAAACTTTGACACATCACTCTTGATCATCTAAGAATTGTCCTGACACATTCTAAATTTGGATTTTTTGACAAAATTTTTTAACTTAGCCCAGACCAGAACCAAAATGGCGTCGAGCTCTCGTATTTCGATCAATATACAATTATCGAAGGGTCTGATATGAGAAACGAAAGGGTCGGGACAATTTTACGACAATTTAGAACACTCTGGTAATCAATAAAATCGCATTTGAGCGGGATAAAGGCAAAAAAAGTGTTATATGCGCTTCTATGCTAAAACGATGGGAATACGAGGTCTCAGAGTGAAAGATTTAATTAACATGGAAATCACAGATAGCGCAGGGGGTCCCTCTGCAATCAATTAAGGCCCCAGAAAGTATGAATCCAGAGGATTGCTGGAGTTTTACTTCGATTTCTTTATAATTATTATACGAAAACGACAGGTGGAGTATGCCATTTGGTACAATACCCAATATAATTCAATACAGCTGTCAATATAAAAACGAACGTCAGCAACGTAGGCGTTTAGAAAAATCTTCTTCATCGACGTTGATCAAGTTTCTCGACATGTTTCACTTCACCTTAACTTCATCTTAACACCATAAGCCGAGCAGAAATGATAATAAGGCCCTGATCGGGACCCGACAAAGACACTCAATCGGGACTCGATGAAATCGATAACGCAGGACCCTCGTTAGGACCTCGTCAAGATATCATCGCTATTGATAAGAAAGAAACTCGATTGAACACGGACAATCGAATAAAATTTAAAGTGCCATTTTGTGAAACATGGGACATTCCAAATGTTATCTGCAGTTACTTTATCAAAGTTGTTTTACCACAAAAATGAGAGATTCAAGAATCGATGCGGGTAATCTTCACAACGTTGAAGATCGGACTGCTGCATGTAGGACATGTAGTCATAAAGCACTGATTATTTTATAAAAATAAACGAAATTGAATTAACGAAAATTTGAGATGAATAATTTGTTATGGATTGTATTATCCTATAAGGTGGAATAAAATAATATACCCAACAATTACTCGATCAGAATCCCAATCATATAAATATGGTAATAGAGCAAACAGATGATATCCTGATGAGATTTCTCACTAGGGCACTACGTTATCGATTTTATCAGGTCTCGATCGGGTGCCTCATCGGGACGCGATCGGACCCTGAGTTTGGCGTGATCAGGTTCTGATCAGGGCCCTATTATCATTCCTACTTGGGAAGTTTCCAAGACATTTTTATTACCTTTATCACATTCACATACACGTTTCTCGGTTACTAAAGTGTTCAAAATTGTCGAGCGACGTTCATAATACTTTCGTTTCTCACATCAAAGCATTTATGAATTGTACCTAAATTGATTGAAATGTGGAGGAATACGACGCCATTTTGGTTTTGATGCAGGCGAAATTAAACAAATTCTGATTGAAAATCCAAATTTTGAAAGTGTCAGGACGTTCCCCAAGTGCTTGCAATTACGTGGTAAAATTTCAAACAGTTCGGAGGAATAATCTACACAAAAACTGTCTTATTCGCATCGACTGGTTTGAGACGAATTTCACATGATCTTAAGGTGAAGTGAAACACTTCGAGGAACTTGATTGACGTCGATAAAGAAGATTTCTCTAAATACTTACGTTGCCAACGTTCGTTTTCATATTGACATCTGTGTAGAATAATATTGGGTATTGTAAATGGCATACTCCACCTGTTATTTCCGTACAATAAGTATACAGGAATCAAAGTAAAACTCCAGAAATCCTCTGAATTCATGCTTTCTCGAGCCCTAATTAACTGCAGGGAGCCCCCCTGCGCCATCTGTGATTTCCAGGTCAATTAAATTTTCACTCCGAGACCTTGTACTCCCATCGTTTTAGCATAGAAGCGCATAAAACACTTTTTTTGCCTTTATCCCGTTCAAATGTGAGTTTATTATCGATTACCAGAGTGTTCTAAATTGTCGTAAAATTGTCCTGACCCTTTCGTTTCTCATATCAGAGCCTTCAATAATTGTATATTGATCGAAATCTGAGAGCTCGACGCCATTTTTGTTTTGGTCTGGATTAAATTAGACAAATTTATTCCAAAAATCCAAATTTTGAACGCGTCAGGACAATTCTTAGATGATCACGAGTCATGTGTCAAAGTTTCGGACATTTTGGTCCAATACCCTTAAAAAAAAGTGTTTGTCTTCGAATCGACTGATTTGAAGGAGGTTTTACTTCACTTTAAAAGGTGGGGAACCTCTTTTCCCTTAGGTTGAACATTTGAGTCTTACAGATATACCTAAGCAAAATAAGTGTTCAATCTGCACTTGTATCATGTGCCGTAATAAATGACAGTACACGCGATCGTCCGGACTAATCTGCACATGTTGTTTGTTATTCAATGCTCGTGACACAAAGTCTTTAACAAGTACGATAAGTCCTTTCACAATATCTGTATAATTTGCCAGTGTACCATGCACGGACTTTGTCATGTTGTAGTTTATTTCCATTAGGCTCATATCATCGTAATTATTGAAGTACAATTTGCATGTTTAGTGCGATCCCTCTTATGCGACTTTTTGCTTCCCTGGTCCAAGGCGAGGCAATTGCGCGCCTTTTGAGGATCGCAAAGTGATAAGAGAAATCGTACGGGAACTGCGATTTAATTGTAACGTAAACAGACCCCGAGACATCACTCGCGAGAATTCCGACCTATCGTCCTACTTGTTTTGTGCACTGACTGCAATAAACGGTGGATTGCATGTGAATCGACTGCACTTGAACTCTGCCTCATAAGAAAAAATCAAATCAGATTATGAGAGAATTAATAAATGATTTATGCGATTCAGTTTTGAATGAATTACCGCTTCCGGGAAATGAATGTCCAACTAAAATGTATCTTAGGAAACTCTCATTTATTGATTACTCATCGAATATTATTTATCGATAGTTGCAACCAGGTTTGAGCAAAAATAGGCGTGATGATTAATAATAAATAGATAACCATCATCGAATTCTCGTTAATACTAATTACTAATACCTTCGAATTTTTATTAATACTGGATTTACGGCATCCGGTAGTTTAACGGATTTCACATTTTATACATAAAAATATAGAAAGCAAATATTTGTTTAGGGATATATTGGTTTTCATTGTTACAATATGACGATTAATGTGTCTGTCAAAATTACGGATTTCAGTAAAAATATGGATACAATCAACAACCTTAAATCTGGTGTTAAATATGCCGGGATAAAAAGATAATAAGATATTCAAACCGTGGTTAACAAGATTTACCAATTATAGACGAAGATTAGAATGTTCAAATATTCTAGTTTATACAGCTGGAAAAGATTTATATATGTGTAAAAATTTAGTCCCCGTTGTTCATCCGGTGCCTAATTAATTTGACCGATATAATCTTAACATTGACCTAAATATGAAAAGTTGCATTTATTTCATTAAAATTAACCTATCGTGCATTTTTTTGCCTTAAGACTCCGTTAGAAAATATTGGACAGAATCGCAAATTCGTCCTATTTACAAAAATTATACCAATTTAAACTGATGATTTAAATTAATACGATCATATTAATGAAATAATTGCAATACGTATTTCATAATTTGATTACAGTTTTTTTAACTCTTATTTTAACTTATGCTCTTTTTAATTCAGATGAAAGTTAGAAGGGACAAAAAAATGTTCAATAGGCATAAGACAGCCCCATAGAATGCCATCGCCCGTTCTCCGTGTCTAATTAAGATGTTATGAAAAGATCATTCCATATGTATATCAAAACGTGAAAATATGGATAAAACTTTTCTCTACATTGGGTTCATCGAATAATCTAAAACTTTAGCACGTACTCATGGAGGTTTTAATGAAGGTCATGAAACTCGCGAAATTTCATTTTTCGACAACAAAAATTTCCTTGGTTCTTGTTCGGTATAAATGCAAAATTTTTCTTCCAAAATATGAAATTTCGCGAGTTTTAAGTCCTTCACTAGACCGTCCATAATTATGCATTAAAGTTTCAAATTATTCGGTGCACCCAGTTTGGAGAAAAGTTGTATATATATTTTGGCTTTTTGGTATATGTATATGACACTTTCACGACACCTTAAGTCCCGCAAGAGTGTGCAAATTTTTTGTTGAAGGAAAAAATCAACCGAAAGAGTGTCACCGCGTATTTGGAGTGTCGCCGGATCGTGTGCGTCACTTTTATTCGTTATCGCAAGGAGAAGCGAAGAAGTCGCGACCCCGAAAACTTTCGCAAGATTCGCGGGTTGCCGCGGTCGCTTCTCCCCACGATTTTTCCGAGTCGATCTCAGGATTTTCCCTGCGAAATATATCGGCGCCTCGAGCACAACGTTTCCGTTTAGCTTTCACATCGGTCCACGGTTCGTTTTTCTCTTTTAATTATCATCGGGATTCGACTTTTTCGATGACCTTCTCCAAGGAGATTGTGCCCATGCACATTTCGCAAGAATCTCGAGTTGCCTCACAAACCATTACGTACGACTCGTCAGCCCGTTCACCGATCGCCGATGCAGGATTTTTTCAGTCAACAAAATTATTATCGTTCATTTTATTTATTTCCCTTTCTTGTTCTAATAAACACGATGTGATCATTGATGAAATTCCCCATTTTTCAATTGATGCATTGGCTAAGGATTAACTGTATTAAAAAAAAATATGCAGATATAATTGTTGCGGGGTAATAATGACAAATACATTTCTAAAAAAAATTGTTGCCGGTCTATTTTTTAATGTTTCCAACGGCTGAAGCAAGTAAAATTTCTTATTACAACTGTGAATTATTTTTCTGCGTGCAATTCCGTCGTGATATCGATTGGCAATTAAATCACAACGATCTCGAAAAATATTAATAAATCTGCATCAATAACTCGTATTTAAGGAAACGATAACTTTCAATTATATCAGAAACTGAGAATGTTGAACCGATGCAAATCTGCCGGTAAAAGGAAAAGAAACGTTAAATTAAACCCTGAAATTAATAATTTAAGCTTCAAATCGTAACACAGCCCCTTCAAAAATGCTATTAATGAAATATTAAATCGAATAATTACGATTAAACTTGCAACATTCGGTGCTTCAGGGGAGACTGGGACAAGTTGTCCTACGGAGTAACTTGCCCAATGTTTAATACTTACATTTATTGTCTTATTTAATATCATTCTTAATTTTATCATACATTCCTAATTGTGTGCCACACTTTTTTTTATATTTAACATAATAATGAGAATTATATTCATAGAGCTTATAAAATTGGGTAGGATGTTACTATAATGTATGTACACCTAGGTCTCTCTTTGCACACGTGCGTTCCATACAATAATGGATTCATTAAAATATAGTATAAAAAGAACTTCGAGATATAAATGTTTACAACTGTGTTAACATAAATGAAAAGTGTTAATGAAACAATGTAAAAGTAAATTGTGTAAAAAATATCATGTGAAAGGAAACACAGGTGTATATGTGGGAATATCGAAAGGAGGTTAGACAGTCTCTAAACTTTTCCGGAAATACGCTGCGCACGTATTACGAATCTTTTGATAAACGAAATTTGAACTATAACGTAGAGGATAAAGAACATGTGAGGAAATTTGTTTTTTTTCGATGGGAAATTTATTTATTTTGCAGTAGAGGAGACGCGGGTAAATTTACCAACTTTTTCGGTAATACTTAATTGTGAGTGAGTGAGTGAGAGTAATTGTGAAAATGGGAATTTTCAAACATATCATACATCGAAATGTATAGTATACATTTAGATACAATAACTGCAATCCAAGATTCTTCAATTTTTTGCAAAGAATTGGAGAAAAAGTTATTTATGCACGTGGGCACGGTTGATAAACTTACTCCTAATACGGATAATTTAACATGGCATATAGATCCGCACGAAATTTCCACACAATTGAAAACAATAAGTTTAAAAATATTGTTTCCATTATTATCGGTAACAAAATGTATATTCATAAATTCGCAACAATTAATCTTTTTACACTTTGTAGCATATATTTGCATTGCTTTAAATATCTCTTATTACTTCATGATTTGCTTAAGCAAAATAAAATGTTCTTACNAAATTTTACTTGCTTCAGCCGTTGGAAACATTAAAAAATAGACCGGCAACAATTTTTTTTAGAAATGTTTTTGTTATTTGAACAACAAAAAGTACTGTTTAACTACGGTAACATACATTACATTAATGGCAGAAATACTTTTTATTAATGACAATAAATTGTGTATCGCTCATTTGATAGTGTATTGCTATCCAGCGTATACTTGAATCCAAATTGTAGTATTAAAACTGCAGTAGTTTAAAGTTGACCAATCACGAAGCAGGTTTAATCGTCGAACAGGGCCGGCAAATCATCCCATTACCTGAGTCATTATTTACATTCATTAATTAACAAAAGATGCGTGTTCATTTGTTCGTGAAATTCTTAAATATTCTCATGTTAAAAGAGAATCTGAATGCGAGCTCACAGAATCGGCAAAGCAGCGATAACAAAAAATGTAATAATAAATCCAGGTTGCATCAAAAATCGCATTTGGCACCAAAAATAATAAGCAAAATAATCTCTTGCTGAACGAATAGTGGACCTTAAAATAAGAAAAAAATGTATTTGACATTGAGATTTGTGTCTCAGTTCAAGATGGCACGGATAAAAGAGTATTTGTACCGGCATTGTTCGAGTACTAATTCTGCTTGGTGATTGGTTGACTATAAACCACTGTAATTTTGAAACTATAATTTGGATTCAAGTTAGCATTCGATATTATTTCTCAGCATTAAATAGAGATTACTTTCGTGTATTTCCTGTTCGTGAGGTCTGGGACACCCAGTATATGTTTCCGGTACGATTAATTTTTAAGTAAAAATTATTTATTAAAACAACGAGCATGAACTCTAACAATATCTTTATTTAGAGAGACTATCGTAAAAAATCGAAATCTCTGAACGAAGCATCAACCGGTATTTAGCAGGAAGCCGACATTTGAATAAAAATAAAAAACTGCTCGAACGTACAAAAAGTGCGCACAACATGAGTCATTCATGAAAGCTTAGTCAACGCGTATATTTTTTTCGATAGTCACTGATAACTGATGAGCTCGGTAAGAGGATCCATTTATCGACCTGTATCGATCCCTGATGAGACTGAACTTCCCGTCTCGTTTTGCACTGACCTTGCGTTTAATACAAATCGATAATGACTTTAGATAACCCATATATTGCGAACATTCACAAAACGTACATTAAACAATGCCAACTCAATGAGACACACCAAAAAATGACACTTTGAGCGGAAATTTTATACTAGAGAAAAAAATATAATGATTCCGTCACGATTTTTGACTTACCCATAAAAGTTATTGAAATTGAAAAGGCATGTGAGGTAGGGGGAGCCCGGAGGATGATGGACAGAGAGGGTGAGAGAGGGAGATCTACAGTTTCTAAACTGTTTCGAGAGTTAGCATGTGTAGAATATATTGTAGCATTTTGTTTTGAAATAGATACGTAGGGGGAACCGGGGCAAGCTGTCCTACTGAGTAAATTGCCCAATGTTTAATACCTACATTNCGAATAATTATGATTAAAATTGCAACATTCGGTGCTTCTGAGGAGACTGGGACAAGTCCTACGGAGTAACTTGCCCAATGTTTAATACTTACATTTATTGTTTCTTATTTAATCTAATTTTTAATTGTATCATACATTCCTAATTGTGTCTCGTACTTTTGTTGATACTTAACATAATTTCTTGCAGCTTCGTGTATTTATAAAAGAAATGAAAACACAAAAACTATTCTGGGTAGTATATTTTTTCAGTCCTCACGTTTTTCTTTTTTTAATACCGTATGTTGCTTTTTACCACTTTAAAAATATGATGTATAAAAAAAGCACCTATTTAGCTTTGCATCGCTGTATATATATGTTTAAATAAAATTATTTATCATTTGTCGATATGCTTACGAATGTCAAAATGACGTTTGGGACAAATTGACGTACGACAAACGGGACAAGTTGACTGACAAGCTCTTGGCGTTGCACTGGATGTTAGTTTTTCTGTCATCTTCTGTGCTTCAAGTGGATACTGAATATTTATTTGTTAGTTCACTTAAAATAATGAGCTAAGCTTGGTGTGCTCTAAATTGATTGAAAAACCATTAAAACGTCTAATGTAAAGTCCAAAGCGAAGCCGAAGCAAACGTCGATATAAAAATCTAAAGATAAGTGTGCAAGAAAGACTGAAGAAATGGAAACGGCAAGCGAAGATGAAGCTGAGACATTCCGTTGAATGTGCAATGAATCTTATTCTCTGAATTTTCCGGAAGATATTTGGATAAAATGCATTCAAAGGGGCTAGGGGGAGATATGAAAAAATGCGTCGATACAGACCAGTTGCCGGCTTTCTTGTGCATTTTTTGTGAGTCAGGTCTCCTAAAAATGTTTCATTAGTACCCATTTAACACATCCAACACAGTTGTGATTTTAGCAAGTACTAATCAAAGTAAGAACATTTTATTTTGCTTAAGCAAGTCATGAAGTCATAAGAGAGAATTAAAGCAATGCAAATATATGCTACAAAGTGTAAAAAGATTAATTGTTGCGAATTTATGAATATACATTTTGTTACCGATAATTCCACTTGAAGCACAGAAGATGACAGAAAAACTAACATCCAGTGCAACGCCAAGAGCTTGTCAGTCAACTTGTCCCGCTTATCGTACGTCAATTTGTCCCAAACGTCATTTTGACATTCGTAAGCATATCGACAAATGATAAATAATTTTATTTAAACATATATATACAGCGATGCAAAGCTAAATAGGTGCTTTTTTTATACATCATATTTTTAAAGTGGTAAAAAGCAACATACGGTATTAAAAAAAGAAAAACGTGAGGACTGAAAAAATATACTACCCAGAATAGTTTTTGTGTTTTCATTTCTTTTATAAATACACGAAGCTGCAAGAAATTATGTTAAGTATCAACAAAAGTACGAGACACAATTAGGAATGTATGATACAATTAAAAATTAGATTAAATAAGAAACAATAAATGTAAGTATTAAACATTGGGCAAGTTACTCCGTAGGACTTGTCCCAGTCTCCTCAGAAGCACCGAATGTTGCAATTTTAATCATAAT